>NW_028259145.1:7272727-7575757 GCF_977971745.1 Zootermopsis nevadensis
TGCTTCTAAACTCCTTTCCTTGTACAGAATGAAGTTACTGATGATTGAAACATTAATGAAAGGTAAGCACCACTTTCAACTCTGTTTCATACTGAGATTTCAGCATGTGCGCTTTAACAAGTCCGATGTTTACATAGTATTGTGCGGACATAAAATCCATCCAACATGTCATCTCTGTTCTTCCTTGCCACAGAATGCCTTTTCCAACTTTCCGTAGTGTTGCAGTAATGCCACTATTGCTACTCCTAACACAAAAATCACCTCTCTTCATGTGTCATTCTCAAAAGCTTTTCTTCACTGTGCCACATTCATAAATTAGCTTCTTAAGCCATGGAGTTGATTATGCATATGGTACACTCAAGTCCATGTGTGTCACCTGTAACAGTTTTTCATTCAACTGACTTTAGTGGTTAACATACCTGATTTGTATTCAGGAGATAACATTCATATCTAGGCCTAGATGTGCTATCCTGACCCAAGTTTTCTGTGGCCTTTGTCATTCCTTCTTCGCAAATACCAAGTTACATTTGTAAGATTTACCTATGGTATTTATTTGCTGCCCAGGGAGTAGGAGGTGAGCAAGACCCATAGCTGCAGGGTGAGAGTGTTAAAGTATTTATTGCATGACCTATCTCTGTCTTAACAGGTAAGAATACACGATTGCTGTACATGGTGATCTTTCATTACTGCTATCATGAATACAAAACAGCTTTTTCAGGCAGAGCTGCAGATACAATAACAATGAAGTAAGCCAAAAGACCTCTTCCTTGCAAATGTTAGGGCCATTAGATCTGATCTGATGTTATGCAAACTGTTTGACCCAATTTCATTTATGATCTTAAAGCCTGCTTTGAGGTCTGTACATGAAAGCCCTTCCTCTTAATCCATATAGCCTGGCATCCATTAACATGATTTCTCCACTTCTCCTGGTACCCCTTAATGCCATTTTATTAACCTCATACAAATTCCTTACAACCTAAATTCGCTGTCTCTGAGTTACTACTTTCATTCTAGGCAAGAACCTCATTTTTGCTGTTTAACCCTCTATTTACCTGTTGTTCTAAAGGCCCAACATTCACTTCCCATACAGCCTACAAAGATTTTTTTTTGATATGACATTATGAAATCTCAACTGGACTGCCATGCTCATTTATTTACTGTAATATCCTGTCACTTCTTCATTCATTTTATTATATGTCCCAATATTTATATACCGGGTTGTTCCGGTGTGTAGTCTGGTCGAAGTTTACCGACGTTTCAGAGGTCATTGCTGCCTCCATCATCATCTACAAACCAGAAGACAGCCATCTTCAGACTCAATGCTGTGAAAACCTCAAATCCTACACATTTATATACTTCTACATTTACATCGTTGACCTGATCCAAAATTGTTCAGTTTACTATGACTTTTGACCTAATTATATACTTCCCTCTCATTGCCACAACTCTCGATTCATTTTCAGATATCTTCATCTTACAGATTTCCAAAATCTTGTTCAAACTAAACCTCTTTCTACAAATGTTCCTCTTCTTCCGCTAATAATACTTGCTCATCAGCATACAAAACTGTACCTACAGGGAAGTCTGCACAATTTTTATGTGTACAGGTTTTGCCATTTCCCATAATTGTATTTGGGCCAAACATAGGCTTACAGTAAACAGAAGAGGTGATAATCTGCATCATCTATGGCCCTCATTTGCTAAAATTGTATTTGAGTATTTTTGTAGTGTAATTTTATATCCTTCTATTCCTGATTATGTTTGTCAGTAATAAACATGTAGCGAATTACAAATATCTACCGTATCATAAAATATGTCCAAAGCTGGTTGTGTACATATGTACTGGCTTCTTAATGTCACTGACATCTTCCAATTCATAGTCACCATTCTTCTCTATCCACCCATTGTCCATCAAATCATCTTTGCCATTACATTCTGGATTCCTTTCATCCATTTATCTTATGGTCTTCCCTTTTCTTTCTTGGTGATATCCACTCCAGCATTTGTTTTGTCTATTATTTGCCAGTCTTTGAACATGTCCATATCATATTAATTGTATTGTTCTTACATCATCCAAAATATAAATTTGTAAACCCACCTACAGCCTATTTGGTTTGGGATTCTTTCTTTCCTTACTATTCTTGCAAATTGTCTCCAGAAGTCCATTTCCATCATTTTTTTTCCATTTTAAAATGCCAGTCACAGAGGTCAATATTGCATTAATGTGTTCCAAGGTCATTGTTAAACCTTGTTTGTTCCTCTGTAGTTTCAAGGTTGTGTTGAAAGCTGGATTGGTAGTTTGCTAGATGTTTGATTTTCTAATATCCTGACTAGCCTAAAGTTGATCATTCTCTCTAGCAAATTGAAAACACAGCTGGTGAGACATATTAGGTGATGGCTGCATGAAAGGGAATGATCTTTACCTGCTTGTAAGATGGGGACTACTAGCACCTCTCCCCATTTTGGTGGAGAGGAGCACCTCACTCTAAATCTTGTCGCACATGTTCAGAAAGAACAAGGTAGAAGTCTCAACAATTGGCTGTGAATGGTGTCAGGCCCAGCAGATGTTAACTGTGTATGCATTTTAGAGTACTCTCCACCATACAGAAGGGTGAGTTGAGATTGTGGCTTTCTTTGCACGTTTTAACCAAGTTAACAAACAGTTACTAGTACTGTATTCCACTCAGACATAAATTAATTTACAAATATATCAGTTCCTGCACTTTTATTAACATGCACAAAGATTTAATATGTAGGTTAACAATAATATCCATTCAGTTAATAAATTAAATTTGTCTGTAATCAATGTAAAACACACTGAACACTTTTTGATGTAAGTGTAAGCATGCCCTGACTTCCAACTACTGGTATTTCAGAACTTTTCTCTATAACTAATCTGCAAATGTGAGAGGCAGTTTACTAAGCAGTACATTTCTGAGAACAGGTATCAGAATGTAATATTATATTTGGATTTTCCAGATTGACATTTAATAAAAAGATAAAAAATCCTTTAATGTACTGTTAAGGTAAATCTTAAGAGTCAATGGCCTACATTTTGAGCTACTCATCGACAATTAGACAAGAAAATCTTATTGGGAATCCAGTTTTTATTTTGACTACAATTCAGCAGTCCTTAATGCTGATGACACCTACGGTGCACACACCAGCAGGAAAAACTGTGTAGACACCAGTGACTGCAAGTTCTTTCACAGAGTGTGCTTAGTCCCTTCACCCTAACATCTGTGCCTGGTTACCTGATTATATGCATCTGTGATTGCTTGTACTATATGAGTTGAAAATGCGTTTCAAGGTACTTGTAAGATAAAAAGCTTAGGGTCTACTACATTACCTTCCAGTGACTTCAGTTATGGTTGTTTGACCTTTATGACCTCTTTCCAGGTGGCAATGGTGGAAATTCCTGCTTTTCAGGCAGGACAGTCCACAATGAACACAACAGCAGAGGAGCTTTACAGCTTAACAAATAATACATGTTGAACTGCACTGACTATACAGACAAATACTGCAATCTTATAAGTACTGCTTCACACCATTAATAAACACCATCCTGTACTTAAATGCATGCATTTCATCACTAAAATTAAATAGAAAACCTCAAACAACAGCTCCAATTGCTGCTTTAACAACAACAGAAATGCATGTATAATATTAATTTTCCAAAAAATGTGCTTAAGAAGCTACTTACCTATTAAGAAACGCACATTACTTTGTATTTCTATATCAATAATCTGTTTTGTCTATAATATGAAAATTTGTATTTGAAGACATTCAAGTAAACATGACATTAATGGAAACAAAGCAATCCTGGTCTCTACTCCATGAAGAAACAAACTTTCAATGCTCTGGTCGTGTAGTCAAGAAGCTGGACTATGAATGGTGACACAGACACTCTTGTCTACAGAACATATATATATATTTACACATCTGGCTTTAGTTTCATTGCACCAGACTCACCAGATACAGAATCTCTCTCATGCTCATGTCAATGGCTTGCCAACATTGGACCTATATTTATGATGTTCCACCATATCAATATGTGAAACAATGAAAGCAATGATGTGTTATAGTACTTTATACTTGCGTATATTTCTAATATGTATACAGCACAAGTGCATAACTACAAGTTTGTGGTACATGAATAATTAAACTCACAGATTTGATGCTTCTGTCAAAAGACAATGCCTAGTACTACCACAGCTGAATAATGTAATGAAGTGCAATACCATTATAGTACTTGGCAATTTTTAAAAGTGATTTGTTGGGGAAGGAGGTAATAAAATGGAAGAATGTTACATACAGGCAGAAATTGGAACATGTCAAACATAACATACCAGAGAATCGAGAGCGTATTTCACTAGCATAACAAGTGCACTCTACCAAACAACTTACACCTCCACATGTCACATCCTGCACAGTCTTGTTTGTCCAAGTAACACTGGTTGTGTAGTGGAACGAACAGCAATGCATTCATTACACTCAATATTAAACCATGTTTTAGAAATATTTTTATGGCACTTGGAGAAGGTAGTTTTACTGTCAGTGTAAGATCACCAAACACCTACTTCTCATCCATCTATACAGCACTTGGAAACTGGATGGACTATGTAAAAATAGCTATAGATGTTATTTTAAAAATTCATTTAATTTTAAACATTTTCCAGTATTTGAGATGGTAATAATTATAACAGACGAACTTCAACCACCGTGTGATTGGCACACCTCCGACATGACTCACGACCTCAGTCAATGTTTTCTTCTCAGCTTTGTACAAAAGAAATCTCAAAACATACTCATATATTTACTTCACTCTCAAAATGTTAGTGTATTTTCTTTAACTAAAAATTCATAGATATACCAACATTAATATGTAATACCTTTCAAAAATACAATGAAAATTTACGACATAGCACGAAGTTTACACTTAGAAATTTCTGCTCAAAAACAGCACAAACACATTTAAGTCTATTTACATATGAAGGGAACACAAAATAAATCAACAGTCTTGTATGACAGAACAGATCTTTAAAAAAGTTGGCTAACTCCAACATCATTAGCTTGACAATATGACCCAGTCACACATAAAATCTTATTCAAGGATATGCAAAATGCAAATGTTATGGCTTGGCTCAGTGTCTGGGCATTCTTAAAGACCCACACACAAACACTCTGGCCTCACACTTTTAAATTTGATTTCACATTATATATAAAGCACGAGGGCAGTAACTGTATTAATACAGACACTCCACTATAGGATATATACAAAAAAAAAAGTGAAACTGAATACAAATGTAAAAACAGCCTCAAGAAACATGGCATGGAATACTATAGCTGCATACCATTTTGATTTGGCAAGAACTCCAGATCATGTTTTCTCTGGCACCACTGGAACAATATACAAGGTGAATACGTGTGGGTTTCACTTTTCCTTTCAAACATTTGCAGCACAGGGCTGAATATCCGACTTCGCAATTTTCTTACTGGTTACAGTAAACAGTTATATTTATGTATATTTACAATGATACTGTCATACACATGCATGCATACCAACATACACACAAATAGCACATTCATTCAATGGCCTGAACAATATATGCAGAAAAAAGAACACGATCATTACAAATTTTTCACAACACATTCAAGACCATTAATTTATATCTGTATGTATATCAATCAAAAGGAAATAATAATAATAATAAAAATAAAGAGATTCAATTACATTCTTGTCTCTTCAATCACTGGGATCTAGCACATTATGTGTGTAGGCCTTGCTTTATGAGGGGACTGGTGTAATTCGAGGTAATTAGGCATCCTCACATCCATGCACAAGTGGTCAAGGAACAATGTTTTTCCCCACTGCAGGGAACTACTTGTAGACACACTCACTTAAGCAGAACTTGCTGCCTGTCAGCATGAAAAATGATAACTTAATTGACCATGAGGGTATGTGACTCCATAGGAGCTGCTGAATCATACAAGGTATCTGTGTCTTGTGTTGGCTCGCCCTGAAGCTGACACTGATTTGTTAGTGTACCAGCACCACAGTCACAGAAAAACCTGAAACAAAAGGTCACAATATAATCAGAAAAAAATTTATGAAACTGCAGTAATACTATTGCCAGTCCAATGCAATCAGATACAATCCAAAATTCCAATGTAACTCTGACTCTAATAAATGGTAGCTGTCTGAAATTCTTGATGTAGCACAGTATTTAACGACAGTTCTTATAGCACGTCATAGTAGGTAGGAGGAGGTGCTGAGAGTTAACAGTTTAGTCAACACAACAATAGTGATCTGAGTACATGATGACATTTGTGTTACAAAATCTGTATTTTGGGAACAGCCATGCTGCAGGGCTAGTCTAAGTTTCAGCTCAGCCTCTGTTAAATTTATGGGATGTACGTGCAAGTCCATTTGGTGGTTTTCTTGACTGATAAAGTTTGTTAACTCGTATCACACCACCCGTTTCAAAATTCCTTACATGTTATTCTGACACATTACACTCAAATTCTATTCATCAGTTCTTCAGTATGGAAATGCACCAGAGTGACCATAAAGAAAAGTGTTTCAAAACAGGAATCTTTCATATTTTGAGATGAACCTGGACAGCCCAATCAATAAAGTGATTGGATGTGGGTCGGACCACTATTCACCACCATGTTTAGACTGGTTTCAGGGCCCAACTTATCTTGTGATATAAGAGACCACAGAGTGCAGAAACCAGTGAGAAAATTGTCACAATTATCACACAAAATAATATTCAATCAGGCATGAACCAATTGAAAAAATGGGTCTGAGTTATAATCCAAGAAAATGACACTCATTCAACTCTGATGTTGATAAAAATGTGACTGACTTGTCAATACTTATATTTTTCTGTGTAAAGAGTTATCCAAACTTAACATTTAAATGATGGGTATATAAATCCCTTATTTAGAAAGGTGGCTGGAATATTTATGAATGTAAACACTTTAAATAGTAGCAAATTGTTAAATAAATAGTATTTTCACTGCAGTGTTAAGTCTAAAATTTCTGAATACAATGTAGGCTATTACGGATGAATCAATTTTCCCCAGTATAGTTTACATACATTTTTTGCTTTGAAGGTGTTTTATTTTCTGTTTATTCTTTAAAATGTTGGAAAACAAATTAGTAACACAAACTTTTAACACACTGTACCATAGCTTCAGAATGGTGTGTTTCCTCAGTCACAGTAATTTATAAGGTTGCTTTTAAACAACTTATAGCCACAGATACCCAACTGCTCAAGGTCTGTCTTGTGACAGTTGTTTCTATTCAGACATCTCTGGCAGTGCATTTCATCAGTCCTTGTCAATTTCAGCAGGGATACATAAGTCTGGTAATCATTGAGGAAAAGTGATCTAACTAATGCAGATTTAAAATCACGTTTGTAATAATTTAGTTCTGAGAACCATATTTCAAGCACAGAGGAAATTTACAGGCTAAAACAGACCCAAGTGTCATGAAATAGTTATTTATGCACGACAATCAATATACAGGAAACAATCATAATTTTTATTTTACTTATTGTATGTGAATGACCCATGCATTTCATGAAAGAATAAACACTGAGTTAATTTCAAGTGCCAAAGTCTGAAATGTTGACCTTCTGCACAATGATAGGAGACAGATTCTTACTGAGATTTCTGCATTTCAGTGACAACAGACATGAAAATTATGACAGGTTATGGAAAATAAGAACTATTCTAGATATGCTCAATGATAAATATGCTAAATATTAAAGCCCAACTGAACATTTAGCAGTCAATGAAATCACTGTGCTGTTGAAAGGAAGAAGTTCCCAAACTATATATACTGAAGAAACACAAAAGGTTTGGGATACAAATCTACAAGCTATGCGATTCTAAGGAATACACATACAACAGTGTACTTAGGAAAACACAGGAACATGCAACAACCACAAAGACTGCAACTCACTCAACTATGTTAGAACTTACTACAGGGTATTATTATTATTATTAAGTGTTCTGTCTTACGACAGGTCCATTGCTCTGCCCAAAAAGAGCTCTCCAGTTGTCCCTATTCTCGGCTTCTCGCTTTAATTCCTGGAACGTCATCTTCTTTCCTTGTTTAAGGTCGTCGGTTAGCTGTATCAGTCTTCTTCCCAGTCCTCGCTTTCCTTCAACGTGGCCTTCGATGATATCACTCAGTAACCCATTCCTTCTCATAATATGTCCCAGCCAGTTAGCTTTCCTTCGTGTAATCGCCTGCAGAATGTTTCTTTGCTCGTTGACTCTCCTCAATACTTCTTCGTTGGTCACTCGATCCGTCCACCTGATCTTCTCTATTCTTCTCCAACACCACATTTCAAAACTCTCCAGGTATTTCTGTTCCTTCTTCCTGAGTGTCCAAGTCTCTGCTCCATACAGCGCGACACTCCATACGTAACACTTCACTAGTTTCTTCTTCATCTCCAAGCCCAACTTGCTAGTGAGAAGTATCCTCTTCTTGACGAAAGCTGCCTTGGCCATGGCTATCCTTGCTTTTACTTCCTTGGTGCATAGGGCGTCCATCGTGACTATGCTTCCCAAGTACTTGAAAAGCTCCACATTCTCCATCTGTTGGTTTCCAATTACAACGTTCAATGGTTCTGCTCTCGGTGCTATCCTCATTACCTTTGATTTTTCAAGGGTATATCAAATCTAAAAGTTCTTGACAATGGTGATGAGTCATTTGAATAAAAATTTTCTTGGATATTATCCATCGTCTAGTAAATAAAATATAAAACGTAAAACGACGTTTCAGAGATGGGGCTCTATCTCCGTCTTCAGGTTCCTACTCAGTTGGGCCCACTAGATAGAGCTAATCCCTATCTCTGGACAAAGTAAAAAAGTGAAAGTCCCAGAATATAAGAACATCACCACACCATCCATCCGTGGGATGTAAAAGAATAAAATATAAATAGTAGAAACATAATTCGTTAAACATTTAACAAATTATGTTTCTTTTACGTCCCACGGATGGATGGTGTGGTGATGTTCTTATATTCTGGGACTTTCACTTTTTTACTGTCTAATGAAACAGAAAAGGAATGTCTACTGAGTTGTAAAAAAACTTCAAACTAAAAGGGGGTGACAAAGACTACAGCAAAGAGTGACTTGATAGCTGTAGTATGGAAAGACAAATGAAACCTAAACATACTAATAAACATTCGTCGTCCTCCAGCAGAAGAAGATTTCTGCAATGAATATGGAAACTGAGAAACCAACCATTGTATAAGACTATAACAGACACATGGGATATGCAGACAAGAGTTACTGCATGAAAAACATTTACTCCAATAGCAGAAGCACATAGAAATGAACACAAAAATTATTCTTTCACCTTTGGAACCTTTAAATTTTGAAGTTTTGTTCTACCCACTTCAATTTTCTCATTGAAATTTCAGACTTACTTTGGACAGGGAAGACCAAGTACTGTCAACAGATCACAAGAAAAACCTTGCTGGGGGAAGTCATTTCTGGTGTGGTGCGGGGGGAATGTTACTTATCAGCTGAACTAGAGGGTTGCTATTGGTGGGAAGTGTGACATGCCAGAGAGTTATGCTACTACACACAGACTGAACACATCAAGCAGTTGAGATTAGCGTGTATTGAGTGCGTCTGTACTGTGTACTGTGGGTGTTGTGACAATATTCTATATTCAATCACAGGTGATTTAAAGATGCCGAGTGTACGTAAACAGGGAAAAACTATTCACGGGGAAGCGCGGGAAATAATATCCAGCGTAGTGAAGCTGTGTGATGAGGAAGCAAGACGGAAAGAGCTAAAATTTCCCTTGACCCATGCAACAGACAGAGCAGGCAGATACGCGGGTGTACCTAAGGCTTTAATTAATAAGGGAAGGCGAGAGTCAAAAGATAGAGACGAGAAGGGCACACTGTCACCTTTACACACGCCAGGGAAACACCGGCCTAGACCTACTGACAGGAATGTCACCATTGACTCCTTTGACATGTCAGTGATAAGGCGGACTGTGCAAGAATTTTACGCAACACAGAAGAAAGTACCAAGCTGCCCCAAGCTACTGCCCATAATTAAACAAAAAATTGACTTTCCATGGGGTGTTGATTCTCTATGGAATATTTTACATAACAGGGTTTAAGTGGAAGAAATGTCTAAGTAAGCGCAAGATCTTCATTGAAAGACCAGACATAGTAAACTGGCGAGGGAGGTATTTAGTGAATATTAAGACGCTTCACAATGAAGGAAGACAAATATTCTACATAGATGAAAGCTGGGTAGACAGCAATTTAACTTTCAAAAAGTGCTGGCAAAGTACGGAAGTTAAAGGGGTATGCTCTGATGGAAATGCTGGAAAAAGACTGATTATGGTTCATGCTGGATCGCGTACTGGTTTCCTTCAAGGTGCGGTACTGATATATAAAGCTGGCTCGGCAAGTGGCGATTACCATGGTCAGGTGAACAGTACAAATTTTGAAAAGTGAGTTAGAGAGAAAATGTTACAGAATTTGCCCCCCAGTTCAGTGGTAGTAATTGACAACGTTCCATACCATAGTGTACAAGCAGATAAAGCCCCATCAAAATATTCGGTTAAATCTGAAATGATCTCATGTTACAGCGGCACGGAGTTTTCTGTGATCCAGCTATGAGAAAAGGCCAACTGTATGACCTAATATTGACTAGGATACCAGTAGAAAAAAATTTCAAAATTGATCACTTACTAAATGCCAAGGTTACATTGTAGTTAGGTTGCCTCCATATATGTGTGACCTTAGCCCAATAAAACTAGCATGGTCTAAGGTAAAAAACTATGTTCGCAAGAACAATGTGACAGGGGATCTGTCTTTGAAGTGGCTGCTGGATTTATCAACAGAAGGGATTGCAACTTTGACTGCAAAGGATTGGGAAGGATACTGCCAACATGTGGAACAACTGGAACAACAATACTGGGAACGGAACGGGGTTGTTGCTGACGTGACTCATTAATTATTTCCAATCCAAATGACAGTAGCGATGACGAAGAGACTTCTTGTGAAGATGTTGAGTCTGAAGAAGCAACTGACTTTTCTGACTCTGAGCTCGCTCAGCCACTGTGAGGTAATTTTAAAGCTATACTCATTAGAAATAATGAAAGCCTTTTGTCTGTTGTTCCTTCAGTGGTTGTGGAACGAATGCTTTTAGGTTGGCTAGTAGCAGCTTGTCACTCACCGCGAAATCTTGCGCATTCCTACCAGGGCTTTTCTCGTGATCTGTACATCCACAACTCAACAAACAATTTGACATAAGACACAACGAACACTGCCTCTAAGAAGGAAGATGAGTTAGGCAGCAAGTGTGTTCAGTGAAAAACAGAGAAACATGGAAAAAATTCAGATATTCAAAATGCAAAGTGGGGTCATGTGTTGATCCTTGCTTCAGAGAGCATTATACACAATTACATTTTTTATGATTGTCTGAAACTACACTGGGAAAAGTTGAACATAAAATGTTATGTGCTGTAATTATCTTATTACTTGCAGCATGCCCACACTGGTACTGTGCGGAAATTTGACAAATGCTTACATTTCATATCAATCTTTATTGCCTGAAAGCTTACCATAGGCCTGATCATTCAGTATGTACTGATGAACAACAACACACAGAAAATATCTCAAAATCCACCATATTCACTGAGACATGAAATCAGGTCAGTTTCAGGTATGTGACCTTAGTTTCTGTAATATCCTCATTGAAACAAAAAATGTTCTTTGTGTCATTCTTCTATCTTGCCTAGTTTCTGACCTAGACAAAGTCTTCACCAGGACTCAAACTCAGGACAGATTTAAAGGGTTGTGGCCTTTTCTCCTGCAATTTCCTCAATTAAATAAAACTTTGGTCTTGATAAAAATTTTCTGTCGTGCTTAGTTTCCAAGCAACGACCCTGATAAGGACTTGAACTCAGGACAATTTTTTGGAGTTTTTACCTTTAAAACATCTCTTCCTGTACACATGGAGGAAGGATACCAAGTTTGGAATAATTTGGTTTATCCATTCTTGGGCTATAAGTGAACGTGCACACATCCATAATTCCAAAATCTTAATTTTATATATGAGTTAAAAAAAAGGGGGGGGAATTGAAAGGCGGTTGAAAGGGTGTGGATTTTATAATAGGGATTATGAAATCAGTTAACACTTTTCTAAAGTGCTTTTAGATATTTCTTTCTCATTTTGGCATTTTTCAGTAGAACAATGAAAAAATGGATTGAAGAAAACCAAATATTTTCAACAAAATCTTCTCGGGCAATCAGCCACATCAGTTGGTTATATGAAGAGACTGATGGGTTGGGAACAATCTCTGCCCCTTTCAATGGGGGGGGGGGGGGGGGGGTCCCCCCACATCAGAACTGTGATAATGGGGACAAACATGGTTCCTGAAATGTCGGTCTCTATGTGTAACTAACTGAGGTGGCTGATTACCTGAGATTACCTCAGGGCGATGATTGATGTAAGCAAGGACCTCTGAAACATCAGTAAACTTCTGCCAGACTACATGGTGCAACAACCAGAAGACAGCCATAATTGTAAAACATTGTTTCCCCATTTATACTTTGACTAATATGGTTGTTGTTCTTTTTACCCAGCTAAAATTAATTGCATACGTTTTCTTAAATCTATGTTAGGCACTACACTAGATACTTTAGATGTATCAACACCCAGCATTCTGTATTCAGATATGGCAATTTTTAATTACATTAAACTTGTATCTGTCCATTTATGTTAAACTGGTATGTAACAAATTTAAAATTTCCTTAGTGGAAAGAGTTAAAGAAACTCACAAAGATGTTGAACATACCTATCATGTCTGATGAATTCAACTTCATGTCCAGCATGGCAGGTTTTAATACAGTTGACACAAATGGCATTGCGATCTGTTGTGTTGCATGTCTGACATCGATAAAAGTCATGCATTGGAAATGAGGTGTAGCTGGAGATCTTGTACAAACACTGCCCATTGGCAACTGCCTTTTCTACTGCATCTTGATTATTAAAAATCTTGTTATCTAATGATAAAGGAACAAATTAAAAACTTACATTCCACAACAAAGGTAGGGGGAAAAAAAGTAATGAATCAGACACGACAGCACCCACTACACTTTTGGTGCAACACTTATGAAGAAGTGGTAGCCCTTTCAATGCTGAAATGAAGGTCCCAGGATGTGAGGTGAGAAGTGATGAGAGCACATCATGTTAACAAACACTGAAAGGACTGACATCATGCCTGTAAGAAGATTTAGGATTAACCTTTGCTGTGCCACTTAACTGCACTGTTTCCTGTAACCAACAAGTTAGTATTTCCTATAAGAATGTAATATTTAAGGTAAGAACATGAACTCATTATGAGGGCTTGATGTATGAATGTGTTTAAATAATTTTCAAAAAATTTACCAACACACCTATCATTGCTAACTTTTATATTTAAAAACACTTCTGCAATCTCACAACTGCTTAAAAGTGAGAAAAATCAAACAAGTGTCTAGATCACACTCAAAAAATTAAACTCGCAACATGGCAGTCATGTTGCAGATCTGTACAACTTCAAACTCTTCACATTAGATGGCAGCATCTTGCAGACAAACAAGAACAAATTTTTATGGCTCAGAGAGGAAGTCAATGTCACAGCAAAGCAGAAAGTCATTCTTTGAAGTGGACTAATATAACATCTTGAAGCTCATCGCAATGCACAAACATCTGATTAAATTTAAACAATGTAGCAACAAGACTGAAATAAGCTGTAACACATTTAACCACATATGAATGTATTTTCTATTATGATAAACATGACAAAAGGTTAAAAATATTATTTTCATACAGTAAAAATTTCAGCATAACAAAGTTTTGTTGACTGATAAATGGCATTTTGTTATAATAAAAGGCAACAGAAACAAGCTAATAACATGAGATTTATTATTTTTACAAAGGTCAATGCATTTTTGTTGAATGTGTTGCACAATGCATGTTTGTAAAAATACTTGGTGTGTAAAAACAACTGTTCATCCTTCTATTACAATGTAAACTAGAATGAGCTAACATTTATGTGATTATGTAAGTTATCCTTTGCCAATTAATTACATAAATTATTATTAAACTGGTTGTCCACCAAAGCTTATGGATGGTCCAGCAGGCTGTGTCACAGCATCATACTGGCAAATCTTTAACTCAAAAGTTAAAAGTCCACCTAGCAGTCCTATACTATGGGTGTTTTAATATCCTATTTACATATAATAAAAGTTATTATGCATTCTTTTTATAAGAAGACATACATGAAGCATTTCAGTAATACTTGTTATGGACATCATGCCACCCACCGACAACTGGAGCCACTTTGTTTACTTCAAACAGGTCCCTAATCACCATCAATTTCATTACCACTGTTACTAGATTCTAACCCTGAAGCATTTTCTTCTACACAGTCAAATACTGACACAATATCATCATTACTGGCTGCTTTATCATGTGTTGGAAGGATTTGCAAAATGCTTTGTTCCTAGCAAAGATTGTCATCAGAATGTTTTCATCCAATAGTTCACCTAATTGACATCTAGACTACAATACATGCACAGATTTTTATGCTTGTGGCATCTAGTGCATGCTCAACAAACTATATGAAAGTGTTTGCTTAGGAATTGTTAACACATTCCATAAAGAAATGAATTAACCTGAACAATTTTCTTCCCTCCAGATGGGGACAGGTTTTACTTACACCAACATTCATTATTGTGAAAAAAATTCCCATAACAGTATATAATACTTTGGTAGGGGATGAATAATATTGTGATGTGTTGGGGTTGGCATTGTTGAACTGTTTAATGACATTGTTGTATTCATGCATTGTTGTATTATTATTGAAATTGTTGCGTTTAGCATTGTTGCGTCTGTTTATTGGCATTGTTGCATCAACCATCCGCGACTATGGCCACTGCCAGAAGTTCGAGCAACGAGCGGGTCGCGTAAAGGTGCGAGCCGTCGCCGCTACAGTCGCGGATGGTTGGGACCGGGTGACATTAAGAAAAGAGCAGCTGGAGGACCAAGATGTGGGGCAGATCTTTCAAGAGATGGAAAGGGGACAACGACCCCAGTGGGATGACATTGCTGACCGTAGCCCGGTCTACAAGAGCTACTGGGCACAGTGGGACTCCCTAGCGATTAGGGACGGCGTGCTAGAACGACACTGGGAGTCGGCGGATGGTAAAGCGAAGACGGCTCAATTGGTCCTGCCACGAAATAAGATAAAGGAGGTTCTGGCCGAGGTTCATGGAGGGTCTTCCGGGGGACACCTGGGAATTAACAAAACCCTGGACAAGGTCAGGCGGCGGTACTACTGGCTACATTCTAGGAGCGACGTGGAGCAATGGTGTCAGCAATGTGACACATGTGCCGCCAGCCGGGGCCCCAGGACCAGAAGTCGCGGCCTCATGCGCCAATACAACGTGGGCGCTCCATTTGAGAGGATCGCCTTGGACATCGCGGGACCCTTCCCGAGGAGCGACGCAGGAAACCGCTATCTCCTGATCGCAATGGATTATTTTACGAAATGGCCAGAGGTCTATGCCATACCCAATCAGGAGGCATTAACAGTGGCAGATGTACTCATAAGCAATTTCTTCTGCCGCTTCGGAGTTCCGAGGGAGCTGCACAGCGACCAGGGCCGGAACTTTGAATCCCGAT
The DNA here is from genome assembly GCF_977971745.1 of Zootermopsis nevadensis. Classification (NCBI taxonomy): domain Eukaryota; kingdom Metazoa; phylum Arthropoda; class Insecta; order Blattodea; family Termopsidae; genus Zootermopsis; species Zootermopsis nevadensis. Next base: position 7,288,454 of record NW_028259145.1, read on the forward strand.
TGCTCCAAGAAGTGTTGCAGCGTCTGGGGGTGGCCAAGACTCGCACCACCCCTCTGCACCCACAGTCGGACGGCATGGTAGAGCACTATGTGAAAACGGTCGAAGAACATCTACGGAAGGTCGTCTCATCACATCAGCGGGACTGGGACACCAGACTGCCTCTCTTCCTCCTGGCGTACCGAGCCTCGACCCACGAGACTACGGGGGTAACACCGGCCAGCCTAGTGTTTGGGAGGGAGCTACGCCTGCCGTGCGACCTTATGTTCGGGTCTCCTCCAGATAGGGAGAAGTCGACAACCGATTATGCGGCGGATCTCGAGGAACGACTCTATGACGCGCATAACCATGCCCGCCAGCATCTGAAGATGGCCAGCGACCGGATGAAGGCACGCTATGATCGCCTGGCAAACTCGGCTGGCTTCCAGGAGGGAGATCGCGTGTGGTTGTATCATCCTACCCGGACAAAAGGGAAGTCTCCCAAGCTACAAACATCTTGGGAGGGCCCCTACAGGGTGGTGACCAGAATCAACGACGTGGTTTATCGGATTCAGCGGCATACCCGGGCCCGGATGATGGTAGTCCACCTGGACAGGTTGGCGCCGTATTCGGGTGCTGCTCGGGACGAGCAGCTTTCAGGAGGGGCTAGTGTGATGTGTTGGGGTTGGCAGGTGGTAGAAATTGTGGGCTTTAAAGAGTAAAATGATCACACAGATCTCCAAGAAACATGTGCCAAGCAAGTAGTGAATTAGGAAAGGACATGAGGTGGTTTTGTAATTTCTTGAAAAGGAAGCTGGAAAATAACATTTTAAATGAAAGAAATGGAAATATTTATTTGGCTGCGATATATATCAATGTGGGCATGGCAATACAGTTTCACATTTTAACTGAACGCCATTCTCCATCACATACCTCGTAGCAATAGGTTGTTGCAGAAAATAACGGAAAGGTGAGGTCCTAGATATATGTAACAACAGATTTTACTGTAATACTTGCCTGTAACAATGGGCTGGACACCACTTGCAAGACAAAGTCCTCCAAAACGATTATTAAATATCTGGTTCACTTCTAATGTTGCAGTGGCGTTATTAGTAATTTCTACTCCTGCTGCTAGTCCATCAAATATCCGGTTCCGCCTGAGAATGGGATGACTCTGTGTAGATATAAGAACTCCAGCCTGTGCATTACGGAAGATGTCGTTCTCTTCCAAGATACCTTGATAACACAAAAGAGTAAGTAGAAGTGGAAAGAAATGTGACTGCAGTGAACCAACTGTAATAATAGTTTTTCTCAATACATTATTTTAATTACCTTTGCCACCATTGAAGATACATATACCTCCATCCCTGCCATCAAAAATTTTGTTCCGTTTAAGTGTTGGATTAGAATCTGTTTTGATCCAAACACCTGCCATTGCATTGTCAAAGATCTCATTCTGCTCAAGGAGTCCCAAGCCGCCATTATAGACCAAGACGCCACCATTCTGACCGCCCCAAATTTTATTACCTCTGATTATTGGATTGCTGCCAGTTCTGAAAGTAAAGAACAAATATTCCCTTCTGTTAACGTCAATAAATCATACAACATTCACCATCATAAGTAGTGATGTGCGAACAGAATTTTTTAAGTTCAGACGAGTTCAAACTGAACAGTATTAAAATTCTGAAGTTTCAAGTCAAGTTCATGTAAAAAATCACCTTGACACCAAACAATACACTTCACTAGATATACAGTATATAGCAGTTTCCTAAAAATTTAGAAATTTTTGCTACCAACTAGGCCTACATAAGTCATTTGAACAAACCTTCAAAAACTTTTTCTGTAACAATATATCACTTTAATTATCACAACCACATTCATGCACACAATTTAATGATTGGCATAACTTTTTAGGAACAATTAAGAATTCAAATTCGTGGTAAGAGATCCATTTAAATAAACTAGATACATAAGTGTCTTGTTTAAAAACTCGTACTATACTTCATGTTGTGGTGAAGATGCACCAGTTACTCCACGTGTTTGAGGTTCACATTTGCTCTAAGTACAGTCACAGTGGTTCCTGCAAACAGAAAACTCTCTCACTAGCAACTTGTGTGTCTGGTATGGGCAAATAATGTTGAGCCAGAGGTTGAAGATAGTGGTACTGCCAGGCATTGTCTTTCCACTATACACAAGGGTCTTCATGCCTAGGAAGAACAGGCTCCAGTTAAGTATTTGCTGATCTGTTCCTGGACATTTTCAGTAGGTTTGTTCATTTTGGCAAGTATGTCAAAAGAACTTCACAGTGAGCAGGATGGTTCAGAGCTTTCTCAACTTCTTCCTCTTGTGACTGTGGATCTGGAATATGTTCATTGACTTCTTTCTCAATTAAATTAATTGCCAACTTGACCTCATCTTCTGTCACCAGTATGGCTTTAAATCTAGGATCCATAAACACGACTGGAGCATTTGGTTTTATTTTCCTATAATTGGGAAAACGAGCTTTGAAAGCTTTTAGGAACTGTTTTGCTAATGCCAAGCCACTCCCTTTTCCTGTAGATTTTATGTAATTGTCCAGCAGGGCTTGTATGCTGATTAATAGAGGAATTACCACGGAGAGGACTGGATATGATTCTCCACTTAACTCTATGCATGCTTGGTCGTAGGTTGTAAATATTGACCATTTCACTTACTATCTGCCCTTCAGCTTAATCAAAACATTCCACCTTGCCACTCTCAGCTAACTCAGCAGAAACTGGTCCAATCTGTTCATCAAGTCTACTAAACATGTGATACTCTTCCATCGAGTATCACCATCCTAAATGAGACTGTGTTCAGGTTTTCCCATCTTCTTTTGCATACGAACAAGTTTTTCTCATGCTTGAACACTACAACGATAATGCACTATAATTGACCATGCTTTTTGGCAGAGATCATTGAAGTCTGGAGTCAATTTCTTTGCTGCATTTATGGCCAGTTGCATTGTGTGGGCAAGACAGGGTATAGAAATCCATTCTGTTGCAGTGTGTGCTGATACCATGTATCTGGCATTATAAGTAACAATGCATATTGGTACTGTATATACTTCTAAGTTCCTTTCCCCTAAAACAGTTTCTGGTTTTTCGTATACTACACATGGAATATATTTCAGGTATAACACTTCAAAAGAATACAGTTCTTGAAGGAACGTGATAGCTAGGTCCCACTGTATGCAGCAACTCTTGGAATCCTGTCTTCCGCCACTGAATATGGCTGATAATCCAATACTATAACTTTCCAATAGCCATGGTAATTAATTGCTTTTGCTTGAGGTCCAGGATTCATTTTCACTACTTTCATAAAGCTACTGCCTTGTCAGCTGTTCTGAAGTTTGTTTAGTTGTTCCCTTTTTACTGGTCTTTTTTTTTTGCTTCCAGTATTATCTATTCTAATGTGGATGCTTGGCCAAATGTCGAACCAGTGTTGCGCTTCCAGTAGTCATTTTGAGCAAACGTTCATCGCACACGTTGCACTGTGCATCACTGTTTGATGTTTTGGTAAAAAAATTCCACACAAGTGTACCTTTCTGGGTTTCTTCAGTCACTGAATATTTAGAAATTTTTAATTTTATCAATTAATGGGGTAATAATATTATTGAAAAATAGTTATTCCACAGATTACTAAGCTTGTTACACGGCAAAAGAAATAATAATAATTGCTAGTAACACATAACAGTTCACAACTTCCTTAACAATAACAATAGCACACACTTCACATAACTTTTAAGGAGGCAAAAATTACAAGCACAGTGCAACAGTGAAAAAAGTCTCGCTTTTAGTGCTCGTTAGGAGTGATATATAGTCTTGTTTTATTATGACATGTTCGGATTCCTATTTCTACAGAGTAGTTCGATTAAACACATTTTTGTTTTGCTTAAAGAGTTTGATTTTAGAGATGACAAACCATAAACATGAGATCAGCCAAATGGTGCACTGCACGTTATGAGCTGATGCTCATAAATGATAACAAAACCAGAACAAAGTTCAACAAGCAAAAAACATTACATTGGAGTTGATTGTGGTCTGTTGCAGATGGTTACAGATAATGCAGTAATATATAATATCCAACTTGAACCATGAAGATGGAGGGAATATGTTACATGATATTGGGAATCCCTGAATTGAGGACCCCCCCCCCCCAAAAAAAAAAAGGCAGTCAGAAAGGTGTTATTTTGAATATGGAATAAGCCGCTAACTGCTACAATATAAATTATTACCAGCTCGTTTTTTACGTGCCTGTAATGTAATTTTTTAATTGTGTTATACAAATTCTGCCTGGGAAATTTTTCAGTCTTCTGAATATTAAAAGTTAAATTCTGGTATAAAGCAAAGTGAAAGTGTAATTTTGTAGTTGGAAGAATGTACTGCTAGCTTACAAAATAAGATTAATAAAAATCTATAAATATAGCCTGAATATCATTTAAAATTTTACAGGCCTATTTAAAATGAAGCAGTAACAACAAGAATTATATGAGAATTTTTTTATCAAATCAATAAGTGCAACCATTATTAAATTTAATAAAACTGTTTCAGCAGGGGTGAAGTTTTCTTCACGTGCACAGGAAGGCTATGATCCTGTTCTCCAAATAGTAGGCTGCACACGTGTCTACGCTTTGTCAGCTCTCAAGTATAATTCTTTCAACTATGACAATTTCTGCAATATTTTGGTCCAACTAATTTAGTGTTTCTAAAATCATGAGAACACTCATAATCATTGTTCCAAAATAACTGTACACTTTGCAGTTGAACATTATACAGGCTAAGCAGAGAAGAACTTTACACTTTAAAATAATACAGAAAACAAATGCAGCATACTTCACACCCACACCAGTTGATAGAAAAACTCTCGTAGTTTTGTTTCAAATTACCCAGGTGACTGCCGCTACTGCATATTTTTGCTAGAAGCCACTAGTCTGAAAATGGCTAGCCCACAACAGAGTTGGTGTGTTTTGCAGTTAGTGAAGAAAGAGCGAACAGCTGTGCAACATGCATTTTGCATACAATTTCACAAGGATACACACAGCCAAGTATCCAATTATGCTGCAATGTTTGTCAGAGTTAAGACAGAAAATCTCAACTGCCAGACCGTCCGTCAGTAGGGACACTGCACAAAGTTTGGGATGAGTTGGATCATCTTCTCGGCACCTGCTGTGTGACTTGCAGAGCAAACATTAATTCTCTATGAGGTGCATACAAAACTTCAAGAGTCTTTATATCAACTGGTGTAGGTGTGAGGTTCTAAGTATGCTGCATTTGTTTTCCGTACATTTTGAGAGTGTAAAGTTCTTTTGTGCTCACCTGGTATTTAATCCTGCTTGTCACATGGAACTGACACCCCCCCCCCCCATGCTCATTATTACTTCACATTAGCAATCCTAAGCTATTAATTGAGATAACTGTTACAACATTCTACTAGATTTGTTTCGGTGTTGTTAGGTACCATCCTTAAATGTAAGTTGTGATTACTTTATACAAATATAATTATGAAACATTAATTAAAAAAGACTTTCCCATTAGTAAATGCATTACCTTATTTGAACACCAGAATACAGATGATTGAAGATGTCATTATCTTCCAGTTTCCCATGTCCATTATCATAGAAATATACGCCAACCTGCTTTCCTGAATGGATCCGATTTCGCCGCAGGACAGGCGTGCTACCAGTAGTAATCCATACACCAGCTAGTGTGTTGGCATATACTTCATTTTCTTCTATTAGACCTTGGCCCTTTTCATGTACATAAATACCACCATGCTGACCGTGGTGGATCTTGTTGTGACGCACAATTGGATCACTGTTTGTTCTAATCTGTATTCCTGCTAATGCATTTCCTGAAGTACAACCAATACTCAGTAATTATCCCCATTCAAGAAAATATTCCACATATATAACAGCCTGTACTAACTTCAGAATGTTTGTAACTGGAGTGTTTCATATTAATACAACATTCTTAAAACAAAATTAACAAATGATGAAGACAGACATAATGAATTCAATGCAAAAACTAAAACACATTTCTAAACACTACTATCACATATGCATAAATGGAGCATACATGCATAAACAATGGTGATAAATTGCCATAATTTAAAACTACCTTTCTGGTACAAATGACTGGTCTATGAGAGAACTAGGTTATTTTGGAATACTCAAAAACAGCCAAACTCATCAGCACAGGATACCTTTGGCAGTGAAAAGTGTCACATCCTGAAAATCTGACTACAAATTACCATATTCTACTTCTAAAACAAACACTTCATATAACTCATATTTGATGGTTTGTTAATATATTCTCATCTCATGTTAAGATTTCTTTTCCTAGCACTGTAACTAAAAACAGAGAGAACTATAAGAGACAATTCAGATCACAAGTAATAGCAATCATCAGTATAATGAACAACAATATGAAGAGAGAAGAAGTCAATTCCCCAAATTCCGCGTATATGAAATATGTCTCAGGCAAGACAATGTCCAACATAATATTCATATATCTGTATAACTGTATGTGTCCATTATATGTAATCTGAAAGTAATTTAAACAACTACAGCCAAGGTACCTTGCAGCAACTACAACTAAAATAAAATGCACTTGCACAATGATGAAATGCCACATAATATCCAGCATAAAGATTCTTTAACAGAATCACTGAATCTTGATGAACATCATAGTCTCAGCAGCCTTGATTGTCTGAACTGGCTGGCTGGCACTACTATTTAGTTTCTTCATACTACAGTCACACTCAGATTCAGGTTTCACTGCCAAAATAGGGGCATTTAAAAATATAACTGAGAATATGGTATACTGAGGAATTTAAATCCTCTCACTGAAATGTTAATGATCCCTTTGTATAAGAATATTTTCTTGATATAGGCTTATCACAACATGCTCTCCACATGAAATTGTTTCAGTTGTTTCAGCCAAATTTCACAAGTTAAAATATAAAAACAAATAATACATTTATATTAATACTGTTCCCTCTTCCCCTAGTGACAAAACTGTGGAGTGTTCTTCTAGTAATTGACCTGATAAGAGTCAAATCCTAATGAATGCACCAAAATTCTCATACTGCATATATTTCCTAACTTGTTAAATTACACTGCACCATCACATAATGTGTACCATTATAGTGTGACATTCTGCATCTTGAACCTCAAATTCTGATAAGACTTTGTGTTCATAAAAAATCCTTGTGATAACATTTATGTAACAGGGACACCTTAGATCAATGTTAAAGGGAGTCACAGCATCACCACCATATCACACTCTGTATTTTATTGTGAACTGAGAGTGAATTGTACATTCTTATAATAAAACAGATTCCAACAGGTAAAAATGGTGTAGCTCAGTCATTCTTGTAAAGGACTTAAAATCTACTTACCATAAATATTATTATGTTCAATTAGTCCCCGCCCTTCTCCAAATATATACACTCCACCTTGATGGCCATTGTATATCTCATTGCGTCGAATGGTAGGATTGCTATTTGAAGTAATCCACACTCCAGCAAAATTATTAGAATGAATCTTGTTGTCAATGAACTGACCCAAGCCATTTTCATGAACATATATACCACCTGTCTGCCCATGATGAATTTCACAGTGCACAACTGTAGGGTTGGCACCTGCTTTCACTTCAAAGCCAGCAATTCGGTTGTTGTGAATGTCATTGGCTTCAAAGTAGCCCTGTTAAAACAATAATTCACCAAAAGTACTTAACATAAAATAAAATATGAATGTTCTGACTTATCAGGTCAGAGTCTGTGGACAAATAGCAACAAGACAATGTCTACTTTCATGCTAAATTTATGTAAAAAACATAAATACTTGTATAATTCAGTGCACTTGCCACAGGTCTAGTGTGGACAGCACAAGGACAATTCCATCACATCACAAAAATTATCACAACTCGTTAGGCTGTCGAGCCCTAATGACAGCATCTACAAAAGAAATTACAGAAATTCTTCTCACCAGTCCATTATCAAAGGTGAAGATGCCCACATCTCTACCATGATGAATGTGATTCCTCCTCATAATGGGGTTGGCAAAGTTCTTGACCCAGATTCCTGCCAGAGCGTTGCGGCTTATCTCATTGTCTTCGTATGTGCCTTGTGCATAATCTGTTACATACAGTCCCACATTCTCACAGTCACTTATGTCACAATGCCTCACTACTGGATTTGCTCCCACGCCACTTACGCACACAGCAGCACCAACTGTAAAGTAAGAGTGCTCCTTTGCAGTCTCACCAATATGTAGCAATTAACTTACAGACTTGATAATGAAGAGTTCTTTTACAGAAGGTAAGCCACTGAACAGCTTCAGATATTCCCTACCTTTTATGGAATCTTAAAGTCCATTACCATATCAGAAGAGCATGTCAATGGGCATTACACAGACCTGCATCAATCCAGTTCACACCTTACAGCCATTATCTTTAAGATGAATTTTAATATCATCAATTCTATGTAAGGTCTCCCAAGAGGCATCTTCCCTTCTGGTTTACCAATTAAAATTTTATATGAAATTCTCATCTCTCCCACATGTGCCCCATGCATCTCACACTCCTTGGCTTGAACACCCTGATATTTGGTGAAATAAATTGTAAAGCCCCTCATTATGTAATGTTATCCTTCCTCCACTGATTTAATCCCTCTTAGGTCTAAATATTTTCTGTCTGGCCGGGTCACCCCGCTACGGTAACCAAGTAGACCGTACAGCCAGCAACTCGACGCTGAGTGTCGGGTGGCAGGAAATAATGAGACTCCCTAAGGGGGCCAACGGCTTTGGGCGGAGGAGCCCATTTAGGTGGGGTGATGGTCCCCTCAGTGGAGGAAATGCCACTGAAATCCATCATGTAGTGTCTGTTCTCCAGGTTAGGGGGCGGCTGCAAAAGGCGTCTGCTCTCCATGTTAGGGGTGGCCTAAAAGAAACCTTGAGGAAAGCAACGGGAAACTACCTCAAGATTTTCTTTCCCAAGAAAACCCATCATGGAACGTGTCTAATGCTGGGTCACCAACTTTCAACATTGAAAGCTGGACTGATGATGATGAGGTCTTAATATTACCCTCAGTACTCTGTTCTCTATTTACTCTTTTATGATGAAAAATCAAACTGTCAAATAAAATATCAAAGCACAAGAAAATGGGTAGCACTTCACAGCAGTGGATCAACTTTGATAGCACCACGATGGGCTGTTGGGGTTGTTGGCCCACACCCAACCTTGAGCAACCCTTGTCAGCTGTCTCCACCATCCACAACCTGAAGATGAGCTATATTAAATATGTAAGCACACAATTTCTCAAGAAGGCAAACAGCTTATGTTTACATAAAAGGACAGGAATGAATAAAGTGGACTGGATGCAGCTACCACAGGATAAGAGTCTGGTGACGGCTTTTGTAAACACGGTGAACGGGTTCCATAAAGAAAGTGGGCTATTCTTTGACATGCTGAGTATACAATTGACTTTTCAAAGATTGTCCTGCACCTTAGAGTGAGTGAGTAAATTTTCAGTTCAAATAATACTTACTTAAACATGCTAAGAAACAAGTACAATACTTTTTCAATATTACATAACAATAGATAATTACAAAAGAATTTTGTTTACAAACTATTACCTTAAAATGTTAATACTATGCACTTTTACTGATATGTTTAAAGAATTCTAATCTGTGGGGAACTAAACGGCAGCCTGCATTATTCCCACACGCTACGTCAAGCAAGGCAGATAACTGTCTAAATCACTCACGCCTGTAACAATGTCATCACCCAGTTGCCCAATCCAGTTCCATACATCAGACTTGTCAGATTAGAAGTTACACTAACCTTACTTCACTCACTCATGTAATATCAAGCCATCCACATCACCCAAGGTTTCAACACTAGAAATATCAGATCAGCAAATGAAAAACTCAAATGAAACTCAGCATAAATTCTAAATTTATCTATGCTTTTGCAAACCCATTACCAAGAAATGGCCATATGATATATTTATACAGTGACAGTGCTAAGAGGAAACTTAAAAAGAAATTGCAACTGATACAAGATTTTAAATTGTAACACTACAATCTAAACTCATGCTGCTACGCAAACTTCAAAGTCAATGTGAATTATGATTGCTAATTTAGGTCGACAGGCTATTCCAAATTATCTGTACTTTAGTATAAATTAAAAAATCATCAAACTTTGTTCATGGCAACTTTCAAAAGAACATTTTTTGTATTCTGAATGTTTTGGATTTGCACTCCTTCATCCTGGCATGAACAAATTATTATAATATCCATCTGCAGCAAAAAGATGTTGAATACAGAAAAACAAGATTAAATGGTAAACATCATCATCCAGTTACTAACTGGGATTCTTCTACTGCATTGTAAAAATCATAAATAAAGATGGTAATTTTATGTTACAATGTAGTAAACTCATCTGAACATTTCTGGATTCTAATAAACGCTAATGATATGAACGTGAATTCTGTAATTTAATGTTTCTGAATAGAGAAATTATTTTCTGCATTCTTGCAAGTAAGTTGTAACTGTAAGGAAAAGTTGTCAGTGGAACCACGGTTCCGGAGAATTTGACGTAAATACGTCTATACGGAAAGGAAGTTTATATACAGTGAAACCTCTATCCATCGTTCCCGGAACTATCGTTTTCCCGGATGCATCGTCCGTTTTGTTCGGTCCCGAATACATCCCATATAAAATAATGTTACATTTTCCCGCTTCTATCGTTCCTCGAACTATCGTTTTATCGCATCGATCGTTCAAAAATCTTAGTCCCGGCCCACAATTTTCCCGCAATGATCGTTTCTGAGAATTTAAAATGCTGAGTTTTGAGATAAATTAATACCGAAAGACGCATAATGTTTTTGGAATACACAGTAGCGGTAACCTGTTATGTCGCCCAACCAGCACATTCTTTTGGAATGAGGGTCAGCGGTGCAGGGGTGATAGTTGGAGTGAATGGCGGTGCTCATTGTCAGAAATTTTACGATTTTAATTATGGTGCACTCATATTTCGTTCCAGCGATGCCAGATGGCATGTGCAGTGTGAATTTCTTCACAAATGCTTTTATTATAAGTACAAAGGAAAGGCGAGCGAAACTTTTTCATTCTTCTGGTTCATATCGTGTCTTCTACAGCTACGTTTCGTTGAGTTCGGCAGTAATAGTACTTCCATTTTTCCTGTTATAGTCCGCGAAGGTTGAGGGAGCGGTGAGGAAGAGGGAGAAACGACGAATGCGAGCCCGAACTTTGCCGAAGCACACGCTGCATTGGCAAAAGTGAAGTCGTTCTTTTATGCGCATAATATTAGTGAACGTGACGAAGAAAGCATTTTGAACGTGGAAAGGGCTCTGTTTGGCCTAAAACGTAAAGTTTCGACAAACCAGTTGTCCATTAAAGACTTTTTTGGTAAAAAGAAGTAACTTTGAAAGAGAAACATTGTTTTTTTTAAAATTTTTAATGCTTTCCCGCATCTATCGTTTTCCCGCATTCATCGTTTTTATTTCCCACCCCCGCCGAAAACGATGCATCGAGGTTTCACTGTATTGGCTTTATTCTAAATATTTCCTTTATACATGCTTTACAATTGCATAAAGTTTGATTAAGACTTTGCTTATTTAACTTGAATTAGTTACGCTTAAGATGGGACTGAGGTAGCTGAATGTAATGTAAAGTAATGTAATGTAAGGTAAGGTAAGGTAAGGGGAGGGAAGGTAAGGTAAGGTAATGTAATGGAATGTTTTATAGGTAACAACAATGCCGAGTAAACAGATGACGTTTCCTAGGTAACAACAATGCTGAGTAAACAGATGACGTTTCCTAGGTAACAATAATGCCGAGTAAACAATTGACGTTTCCTGGGTAACAACAATTCCGTGTAAACGCGACGTTTCCTAGGTAACCAGGTTACACTTTTTCGTTTCCCTTTTTTGCCGAATGACCCTTCAATATAGACATATTTACGTAAAAAACACTAAAACAGCAAGTGGCTCACAAGGAATTATGTATTTACCAGGCCACAAACTTTACTGTTACTTTAACTTAAAAGCAGGGATATATTATATCTCCAAAATATTGGGGGAGGTGGGGAACTCCAATGTCTGGGAAAGCTGGCTGCCAGAATCAGTAGAGTACACACAGTTTATTTTTCCTTTTGCCACTGTCTCCAGACTAGCTCCAACAAGGGGACCTGGTTGATTGTGATAGTTCAGGTGGTAGCACCCTTACAGCATGGCTGACATGTCTTCCATTCCCAACTAATGCTGATGATGTGCTAATATTACACTTTATGAGAATATAAAGATACAGTGAATAAGAAAAATAAAACCATATTTTCCAAAGAAATTGAGTGTCTATACCTAGCATTTTGATCAGAAAGTCAGAGGAGGGTCCACTGCCATACTGCAAAATCAGCAAGTAATTGACCATGACCCCTTTTAAACGTCCATCCAGCCTCCTATTCAATTGGTAGAGGCCAAGCGAGAAGTGCTGGCATTTGTGCAAAGGACTGAGTTTGATCGTATGAGATGGACCCATCCGAAGCACACGCTAGAGGGGTGTCAGCTTCAGTTGGTTTGTAGCTCTAGCTGTATTTAGATCGGAGTCTCACCACAGCTGAGGCTGTGTTGACCCCTACTACTACTGAACTTCCCTCTCACGGCTTACACATTGCGTATTTAGGTGCAACGACTACTGGCTCGGCCCCTACTAGGGTCTCCTGCTGCACTCATCCCCACAGTACCGAGTTAAGAATGCCTGGAGCTATACTTCTACACCTCCCCTCATATGTTTCCATGGTATTCACGCTTAATTGAAACACAAGGGACAACTTTACCTTTACCTTATTCACAATAATGTAACTTATGATATATCAATACACAATTCCAACATCTTTGCCTCTGTTCTACCAACAAAAATTGTGGTAAAATAATGAAAGCAAAACAGTAGCTTTGGAAATTAGTATTTTCATATTGACACTCTATGGACAAGAAAGTTGCCAGGTGCACCACAGCTGACAGGTCTTGCTTGGTTTGTGAATGCACAGTGATACTTTGTGGTGACTGGTGGGAATGCATATGGTAAAAGTGGTAATATTCTACATTTAAACATAACAGATATAAATTTTATGAGTCAAAAAAGAAGTTTGTAACTGTGCCTATAACATGTAACAAGAGTTGAATAATGATCTGAGGCAGTCACGTAAGATCAAGTTGAAACAACAAAGACAAAAGACTTGTTCTATGGACATTCCCACCATATTGCAAATGGCACATAAAGCCAAGAGAGAGTGAAAGCGTGACATCAAGGAATTACATCCAAAGCACACTAAACTTTCACTTGATGAGTAATAAAATAATCTATTTAAATATACATCTGTAAAGAAAGGTATGTTTTGTAGGTGCATATCTACAGTACATGCTTATGACACTCACCAACTGATGTACTACGTATGATGCAGTGGTCTATTGTTGGACTACAATTTTCACCAACTTCCAGGCAATAATGCTTATGATGTGGAACAGTGGATGTCACATCAGGAGAGAATTTGAGCGTGAGATGACCAGCATATGCTTGCTTGGCTCCCTCAACAAACATAACAGTGGACTCTGATTCCCTCTCCAAGATGACTGATTCCGCCACATTGCCTGGGGCAGCCCCAATTAACGCAACATCAGAGTCTATTACAAGAAACTCTCCACGGTATGTCCCAGCGTGAAGAAACACCAGAGCACCATGTCCATCGCTTCCATCACCTGATCCAGAGCTCGTTCCACGTTCATCCGCATAGTCAAGGGCTCCCTGCACTGTATTGAAGTAAGAAATATTGCGGCCCTGGAATGTCAGGTCTTGGTAGCCTGGCCGAACATGAACACCTCGGTACAACTGATGGAAACTTTCTTTCCAAGGGTTGGCATGTCCTGAGACCTCTCGAGACATGAACTCAAAGCGACATGGTGCAGGGTTGAAAAGAGGCAAGTCGTACTCATACACATGTTGGTATAAGTTTTTCCTGAAATAAAGTGTTGCATCAATTATCTTTACACACTAAAATAAAAAGTACACTTCAAGACCTCCATGTTCATGGAGGAAAAAGTTCGAGAGTCCTGTGAATACAGTAATGGACTATAATACACATACAATTAATTCCACATTAACCATGTGCGGATTATTCAATTTCCAGATAATCTGTGCATGACTTCTCTGCATAAATGGACAAGTGTGGCTTTTGGCAGCTTTCCACAAATACTCTCCACTTCCGGGGGAGGATCTACAGAAGGTATGGTTAAATATTTATTTTTCAGTGTTTTATGATCAATATTGTTGGTGGGGTTGGGAGATTTTTTCTAGTGGTCATGTGGTGGAGAGGGGATGCTATAAGTGCACTTGGTCTTTTAGAATATTAGCGTCTTACAATCAATCTTTAATGTATATAGTCTTGGAAATTGCCATTTTTTTCTAACATATATTTCAAATAGACAAATTTATTTACATTTTCCACCTCTTTTCGTTTACTTCCAACACTACACTTTTTCTTCCATTTTTTGAGACTTTTAACAATATTTCAAATCCATATTAGTTGCTTACTCATTCCAAATGGCTCAGTCTTGTCTCAAGTTCCTTCAAATCTTCATAAAAGTGTTATTGCTATATAATAAATGCAGTGATATTTTGTATAAGTGGTGAAATATAGTGATGATACTGACATGAAACTGAAAACTGTAAGTAGCCAACAAAGTTGATAAAGTCAGTGACAACAAAACATATAGCCCAAGAAGGTGCTAAGTTTTTTAATCCAAGGAGATGAGTGACCTAAACGTGTTCTATAAGATCCCAATAACCCAGTGCAATATATTGAGTCTTTTTATTACACCTGAATCTGCCAAACTAATAAGCAGAGAAACAAACAGGCTTCCCCAACAGCTTTTAAAAGCATACCAAGTTAAAACAGATGAATTACACAAATAGTAGCCTAATAATGAAGTCATAATAAGGACTAAAGGAAGGTAACATCCACTTTTTCTGGAAGGGTTACTGACTGGTCTCACCTACTCAAATTTCTTCACTTTGTTCATAACAGTTACAACAAAGCCACCTGCAGTTCCAAAATATTGTATAACTGGCAACCTATATCACCTGAATGCAAAGTTTGGGATTCTGGTAGCCATTCTGGATAAGGTGACATGTCAGCAGATAAATCTCAAATGATGGGGAAGGTTCATTTGTCATGTAGGGTACACAGCCCCTCATAATGATATATATTTAGTACATCATTTAACTTGAGTCAATCTAAATCTGAATTAGACCAGATGAGTATGTAAATACTCAGTGCTATGGCACAAAAATTTCTGTAACTAATGGTTTCTCTTCTGAAACAAAGATACAATCTGGGGGGGGGGGGGGGGGGGGAATCTTGCAATGAGACAAACAGTCCCTGTCTAGACAAAGGAAGACAAATTTAAAGACGGAAAAAATATCTAGAAAAAAGTGTTCATATACAAAGACAAACTAAAGACCATGAAATTAAAAGAAATAAAAAAATATTTGACAGCACTAATTATAGCAAGCTGGTTCTAATTTCAGTTTGAGAACAAAACTTTTTAACTGCATCAAACAGAGCCTTCTGAAGCTATAACAGTACACGTTTACACGTTGATACAGTGGACCACCATCTTGTTAGTCAAAATTGTATCGCAATTTCATTTCTAATACATAGACCACACTCAGGACCGCATCATGCTTCAGTCAAAAATACATTAGTGACAACTTTACTGCAACTGAAATCTATCACCAGTGTACTTATAAAGTTAAACTTGTAACCATTTGAAAAAAATCAAGTAACTCTCATGTAAATTAAAATATAAACACATTTCTGATAACTGGTCTATAAAATAGTTTTTAGTCATAATTTTATAATAAAGAATAACTACAGTGTTGCATTTTAAAGAACAGAGAACTTCTAAAATTAAATGTTGTAATAACCCACTGTGGGAGAGATAATGCCCCAGAAACATATCACTTAAGTGATTAAGGAGACAAAGTATAGGGATATGGAAAACCTTTAATCCGTGCACACGGCAGAAAATTTCTTGACTAGGAGTGACTCATTAGCTTCTAAAGAAGAAATCTGCTTCATGAATCAGATCCAATGTCAAACACAACCTGATGTGTAAACCTGTACTAATATTACCAAGAGAGGATTGGGTTGAGATGATATTCCTCATACCTTCCTGGAGGAAATGTATGTCAAACCATAAAGTAACACTGCTAGTTCACCTGTTTTCAGAGCATAAAAAATAACCCAGACATTATAACTTACCTGCACGGAATAAAATTATTAACCTTCTGCAAAAACTACCCTTATGCTGCACATTAGTTTGTTACTGCTAAGTTAAAAAGAATGTAATTTTACAGTAAAATCTGCAGACACACCAAACAAATACTAAACACTAAATTTATAAAACAATTTTTTCAGAAACTTCTAGCTGCTTAAAATTGAGAAACATTGCTGCAAGTGTCAAAATTACATTCAAAACATTAAAGTAGCAACAGCATGACAATCCCATGACAACATTACTCACAAAAGTGTTCAAACCAGCACTACACAGATAAACAAAACTGTGACTTCATAACTCAGGAAGCAGAATTGAATTTCATGGAATGAGGAGGAAATTATTCTTTGGTATGGAGTAAAGCTTAATGTTGCAGTATGCAGCAAGGCATGAGCACCTGAATACAGCTCAATGTCACATTATAAGGGTTGGCAAATTAATGACACCTACACTACCACAATATTTTAACATACACTGCAATAATGACATACCACAGTTCAGTGTCATTGGCAATGGCTTGGAAGCGCTTACAAACTTGGCTCACTCGACACAAATCCTGTTCCAGTAAGTAGCCAAATATAGTTAGGAGAACCTCATCTGGCAACTCATATTGCAAGTAATGAGCTGCTGAGATAGCAGAACAAGCTAGAAAACACAAAATGAGACGTTAATAATATACGTCATATACAAAATAAAGAGAGGTTAATAATATATATTATATATAAAACAATGGAAACCAGTGACAGTTCTTTCACACACATCAAAGTCACAAGAAAATTAAATCTTTCTTTCTTTATTTCCTACCGCTATTTTCCATAGCACAGGGCCTCCTTTTGTAGGTTTCCTTGGTCTATGTGAGTAGTGAGTGACCAGCCCACTGACTCTGCACAATTTCTACTCAATCCTGATTTTGACTGCCAGAGCCATCTAGTAGTGAATCAGGAGAGACTTGGGTGAGAAATGACAACTAAATTTTGCTTACAAAACAACTTGTATCATGCTCGTAAGGTTATTTTACATGCTGTAAATCTATGATATGGGACCGCCGGCTTTACACTCCCCTCCAAAGGAAGTTGTGCTACAGATTTTTATCACCCTTAAAAATGAATCGTCCTTGGTCGGGTTTGAACCCACAAACCTTGGGTCCAGTGACAAGCATGCTAACCACTAGTCCACCAATGGTGACAAGAAAATGAAATACATGTCACAAATCAAGTAATATGTCCAGAAACAATTGAAAGATACTAATGTAACTGTTTAATTAATTATGTAACATATTTTAAACATACTTATGAATGTAGAATACAGAGCTGTCTTAAAATATTATTAATCACATAATACCATATTTACTCATTTATAACATGCACCCTTATTGTTGGCTGGAAAATTACAAATCAAGTATTTGTGAACAATGTGCTTCAAAATAAATAAAATACACGTAGTGAAAAAACAAATAAAAAGATTATGTAGTGTGAAATGTCAGAAGGTTAGATAGACAGAGTTGGCATTCAATTTAAATATCAATAAATATCAGCTTTGAAATTATGTCTCCCGTGTGCAAAAAAAAAAACCATTTCCTTCTACCTTTAAATATATGTTTTGTATTATACAAATCCTCATTTTAAGAAGAAATAATTCCACAAAAAGGTACTCACATTCACTCGTGACTGAACATGTTCGACGTGGCCTTTTACGAGCAGGGAGCATTGATGCAGAGTAATTTGTGGAAGCTAAGACTGATGAAACAGGTGTGCCACTGGTGCCAGCAGCAGCGTAATGGTGGGGCGGAGATTTCCGACGCAGGTCATACGGTGAATGATGGCTAGAACTACTGCCACTGGTGCTGCCACCACTGCCTCCATTTACATCAGGAGTATTAGTACTGCTAGTGAATGCTGCTGTAGCAGCAGCTGCCATAGCCGTAGAGGTTGCAGAACTTGATGAGGCACCTGTTGCAGTAGAACTGCTTGTTGTACTGCCTGCTCCAGGCATACTTTGATTTGGTTCTTGACATGGCAGCTCACATGGTTCTTCTAGGAACATGACATATGAAGCTCATTATTAATTTAAAATAGCCACAACATGAACTAAAATTAAAACAAAAAAGAGCAAAATAATTTCCATGTTAAAAAAAATTCCATGCTGTGTATATTTAAGTAGAACAACCAAATGACAATACCTGCAGACATGTAAGGTACTGACACAGACAATAACATGAATATTTACAATAACATTGTGTTTGTGTACGTGCCCCTGGTTGCATTCCACATGCAGCCACGTCATATTTAATTAGAAACCTACATTATTACCAGTATGAACATGACTAATCAACAAAACCATCAAAAGCAAAATAACATTCATTCATACTAGTAACACAAGAATATGAAGCAAATGCTATCTAAGAATGACAACAGTATTCTCCTACAGCAAAAACTCATTTTAATTCCAATGTTATACAACAGTATGCATAATCCTATACATTTCCACAAAAAAGACCCATATGTTTCATAACCAATAAACTCACATTAAATTCTGACAAAACAAATTTAATGAAATTTTGTACCAACAACAGCACTAGTGTAAATCTAATTATAGGGCATGATGATAAAATAATCGAGGAAATAGAAACAACAAAATTTCTTCCCCTACAAACTGACAACAAATTAAACTGGAAAACACATATTCAACACATTATCCCAAAACTAAGCTCGCCATGTTTTGCTATGAGGACAGTTGCAGCACTCATGAAAACAGAAACTTTAAAATCAGTTTATTATGCTTACTTCCATTCCATCAAGTTATGGAATCATTTTCTGGGGAAATTCAATGGACAGCAAAAAAGTATTTTACATTCAAAAGAGGATCATTAAATAATGGCAGACACTAAAAGGAGAGCCTCATGCAGGGAATTATTTAAAAAGTTTAATATTCTTCCAATACCCAGCGAATTCTTGCTCTAACTATAATCATTTTTAGTGGATAACATGGAAAAATTTCAAACAAATTCAGATATCCACAACATAAGGACAATCTTCATGTGCCAAATTCTAACCTCAGTAAATATTAAAAAGGAGTTTACTATACTGGAATTAAGTTATTCAATAATCTTTCACATACTATCAAAAGTTTAAACCACGATATAAAAATGTTTAAGCCAGTGATAAAAGAGTATCTCCTATTGCACTCCTACTCAGTAGAAGAATTTACATAAACCAAAAAGTCTCAACTATTATAAACACATATAAGTAACAATGGTGATGGTTTCTCATCATAATTATTTTGCTGTAATACTGTAGTTTAAAAAATCTTTAAATAGCTGTTACAACTATGTATTTACATTTGTACTAGAAACAAGTATTGTATTTGTGCTATAACCTGTTCTACATCCTTGGCTTAGGCCTATGAAGGATCTATGGAATGTAAAAAAATGCTATTCTATTCCATTCTAAAAGACAGGAATCATCAAGGAAATTTTGACTTACTTTTCTTGTCCAGAACATATTGCAAAAGTTATGCTTCCACATGTAAACGATAAGCTACACCAATGTACATCGTATTAGACATTAAGTTAAAAAACAACTATATCTGTACATTTGAGTGGAATGATGGTATACAGAAGTGGCTACTTCTCTTTAATTTACTGCCAACTTAACTAGTGCAATAATTACACCCATAATTTCAGGCTGTTCTCATTCTAAATGTTAACTGTTACTAGTTTGTACGCATTACTGTCTGAAATTACAGAATGAGGAAATATGAATTTATGGTAAAAATCAATACAAATACAATTCATCTTGTTTCAAATTATGGAAAACATTCTGAAAATTATATTGTATGAACTTGGTAATTATGTATCAAATCACATACAAACGGACTACAATGCGAGTGAAATTGCATGGTGTGAACATATGAAGTCTGATACAATGCTATGCCTCTTTTATATTCATGATTTGAGACTTTTAATTAAAACCTGGGAGTAAAGGTTAAATTTGGATATGTGATGATCATACGATTTATTAACATTTTATGGAGCATATCATTTTCTCTGAATTAACTTTACTGGTACAATGCTGCATGAAAATACAATTCGTTATAACAAACACTGCAGTAATCTGTCACTTGACATGGACCTAGGACGAGTCCAAACACTTGGTCTTGAGCAGAAACAATCTTCCAGCTTACCAGAACTCGATCGTGATGGAAGTGATATCCTATTAGCGCCCTTTCTTCGTGATCTCCTTACACATGAACGCGATGATGTGAAAGATGCACTCGGCATTTTATATTTTCCTTTATTTTTCACCATAGAATGTCCTAAACAAAGAATACCCTTCCATCAACCCAGGCAGCCATTTTCTCATTCAGAGGGCAGTTCACTGACGGACCAATACAGAAGCTTCCTTTAATCACGTGACTACAGTAATGTCAGTATGGAGAGCTACATACTTAGAGAATATATTTGTTTAACAACTGCAGGAGCATGCTTTCTTCTCTCTGTTGTCTATGTTGCAAGTTTGTATATATGGAAGTCTCCACACAGCAGGTAAAAATATTACCGTCTCCTACAGATTTTACACAAGTTACACAAATTGCAACCATTATTTTCGCTGTTCGCATGCGACAGTGTTGCCAAATGTATCGCACAAAAGTGATGAACTCCCTAAATCCGGTAATAGTTTTTGTAGAATTATGAGAACTGCTAATACAGTATAAATTATGCTACAGGCAGCTTCAGTGCACATTATTCTATTTCGAAAAAAATCATAGTGTAATTTTGCTTTTATATTGTAGGGACCATCCATCCACAATAAAGAAGAGATTCCTGAGTGTTTTCATAATGATGTTTATATCTCCATTATTTTTATATTATTTTTCCCAGGAACATGTTCTTCAAAAGGTGAGTGTCACCACTTAATGCTTGACGTTTATGTCATTTTTTTAAGAAGAAGTTAATCTTCACTTATATCTCTGTAACATCATGCCACACTTAGAACTATTAATTGAACATGTGGCCAAAAGGTATCACATGTCAAAAGTGGAAGTACTGGACACATTGATAGAAGGGTATTGTTCATAAGTTGTCATGTTACCCCATATTACTAATTTTTAAAGTAATGCATGATGATGAACAGTATGGGTGACTTATCCACGGTTTCCATCCATCAAGGAAGGGAATATGGTTTTGCCAAATTAAAATTATTTAGGAATGGTGCAGTGTCCTGTGAGAGCATGTGAAGAAGGCACATAAACACAGACGCTATCTCATAGTTGTAAGGTAATTGTGTAACTCACTTATTCTCTTCTTAATGAGTTTTATACAATCGAGTGACTAGCCTTTGTTAGGACATGATTTTATAATTAAAGTTACGAGAGCAGTAGAATTTCCTGTTCAGTACTGATTCTCTTGAAGTTATAAAATTGCATTATGTAATTCATTTTCTTCTAAACTATCAATATGCGTTGATTTTTAAGTTGCAAACGTTTACCTCTAAAGGAAAAACAACAATCTCCAAGCTTTAGTTTAATTCAGGTTCATCATCCTCTAACACAACTAATGGATGCACTTAAAATGGTCATGTAACAAAGTGGCAGACATTAGGTTTTAAACTCCTGCGTGTTAAGAGTGTCCGAAATGTGCTTGTGTGAGCCGCTTCTCCTTTCCTACTTTCTCATATGTGTTTTAAGTTTAAGATAAAGTATGGAAGTTTGAGCAACAGAAGTTACACCAACAAAGACATGGAAATGCATTGAACAGCCACGCAAGTGGAAGAGGAGTGAAACAAAGAAAATGAGGTTAGTTTGAATAATGGTTTTAGTGTAATTCTCTTGTTTTCTTTTCTTTACCGAGTGATTTCAGTAAAGACTACTGAATTTTACTGGGATCTTTCATGCAGGTATTTAAAGACCTGTCTTTCCCATTCTTCAACATGCAACCAGAAAACGAGATACCTTCTAGTGTACCACATTGACAATGAAGGAAGTCAAAGACTTTGACAGTATCTTCTACAGATATGTTGATAAACTGAAACAGGATGCATTTTTGCTGAAATATGTTTCTGTTAACCCCATATTGCAAAAATTACCATAGAACTTGAAATACATTCAAAGCTTTTCCAAACTATTTTATACCAGGACCTTTGGTAGGACTGTCATTTCTGAAAACCTTGCATACTGTGCAGTGTTCATCTGAAATATTTAAAATCATGCATACAAAGAAACTGTTTACACTTGAAAAACACTTGGTGCCAAACGTACTTTTACCTCATGAGGTCATTATCAGTGGCAAAAACATTAATTCATTCACAATTCATAAGACGATGGTTTGTTATAAAGCACTGAGGGTAGGGAATTTAAAACCAGATTTAAAGAGCATGTCCATGACATTAGATTCAACTTGACCAGATCAAAATACTCTTAACACATCCTCGTCACAGACATGAATACGCCCTATGGAAGATATCATGGACTTATTGAGAATAGCCTCAAAAGGCAAAATGCTTGACATTTTAGAAAATTTCTGCATCTATAAAACTAGCAAAACGCTAAACATCATAAACATAAACATCACCCATGACTCTAATGCGTTATTTGACCTGGTACTAAACAGAAACAAAGTTAAATGTTGTATGCAATAGATGGCCACACTGTTCGGTCAGAAAGATTTTAAACCCTGCACACTTATTTTTAAAAACACAATAATACCCACACCACATTGAAGTTCACAATCCGGGCACAGACTACGAAACCACTGCTCACCATATACCAGCAATGGAAACCTCAAGCTTAGCATTAAACTAAGTTACTCAACTTAAGATAATACACCAACTCATGTTCAATTAAACGTTCAGTGTGGTATTACATGAAGTATGGTTTTGTAAAGTGCGACCTTTTCATGCTCAGTGCTTTATAACAAACCGTTGTCTTATGAATTGTATGATTTAATAGACTAATGAATTAATGTTTTTGCCACTGATGATGACCTCATGAGGTCAAAACGCGTTTGGCACTACGTGTTTTTCAAGTGTAAACAGTTTTGTTTGTATGCATGATTTTATATATTTCACTGTCATTTTTGTTTGTCAAAAAGGCTTTCCTCAGACTGTTTATTGCAGGTTGAGAACTGTTCTGTGAAGTCTGTTGTCAAAATGTGTGCAGATACTGGAGGGCCCCTGGTAGAAGGGAAAGGTGGTGACCATATAAATAAGAAGTATGAAGACAGAAGACATTTAGTTATAAAATTGATTAAGAAATACAAATGCATTGAAGCTCACTGCAGAGTGGAACATCAGTCTGGCTGTACCTGTCATCTAGCTTAATTATTAGCAAAGTGTGTTGCAAGTCTCGAATGGAACTAAGAGTAAAGTCAGGATTCTTTTGCATAGTATTCAGTTTGGAGTGCAACATAGAATATGGTCATCCTACAACAGTTTAGTGCTCCAGGTGTCTGGAATTAACAGCAAAGAAGAGGACCCAGAAAAAAATCAAACCTTATAGCAGCAAAGATAGTGCATGCTCTCAGAGCAAAGGCATTTCTTGATCTTGTTAAGGGGCCAAGACCTGACCTTATGCTCAGTTTTGATTGCCAAGAGAAATTTCCTCTCCCTAAGCTTCCTAACCAGATGGTTTACCACAGCTGCCAGCTATATTTGTGTAATTTTAGAAATTTACCAGCGTTATTTTACAGAAAATCTGGTATCATCTGGTAGTGCCTACAGCCATTGCTTGATGGAGGGTGAGTATGTGAAAGCCTCTGCACTTTATGATAGCTTAAGAAAAGCAACTTTACCAATAAGAAAGCTTTACCTAATTGTGGATAGACATGGTGGGCAGAATAAGAACTCCATAGCAATAAGAATGTGCTGCCTAAGACCAATGTGTGCACCAAACCACATTGAAGTGATTGAACTGGTGTTCCCCATTGCTTCATACCACCTGATGGTGTCTTCAGAAATATTGAAAAGAAAGTGAGGTGTGTGTAATTCATTGTAGATTCCAAAGAAAAAACAAATATAATGGGAAACCACATGATAGTAGAATAAAAATTTACTTGGATATTATCCATCGTCTAGTAAATAGATATATAATATATTTACTAGACGATGGATAATATCCAAGTAAATTTTTATTCAATTGACTCTTCACCATCGTCAAGAAGTTTTAGATTTGATACACATGATAGTAGCTATGCTGGGAAGTGATTGTCAGGATTAACTGGTAAGAGGCAACAACGAATAACATAAAACTATGAGGGTTATGACACTTTCACCTTTCTCTGTGCAAATGGTTGGTACAAATGTACCAGTCCAAGGGGAACCATATTATAAAAGCAGATCAAGACGTTTTAAAAGAGTGATAAAAAAAGAAGAGGTTTGTACATGTTGGACCCTGAAGCAGGAAAATGTGTTATGAAACTGAAGGGCATTCAGAAACTTCTGGAAAATCATTATGGTGAAGGATGGGAAACATAGTAGCCTACAATTCTATGCTACAGTAATCTCAGCCTCTCAACTGGGGAGTTGCAGCAACTAAGAGGAAGAGAATCTTTACTGTCCTCTTATTGAGTCTGCGAACTGATTGTTTGATGTGGTACATATAACAGCCAGAAGAAATTCAGTTGCAACAATGAAAAAATGTTCAGTTTGTATTTAGTATTATATAAACAGACTTTATGATATATGTTGTATGTGCAATTCAAATTCAGCAATGTCCTCAATGCAAAGCAAGGCCAGCATTCTTCATATTTAAAAACTTAATTTCGGGCAAATAATCACGTGTATTTCAAATTTTAAGTACACATGTTGAATGTCATGCTGTGTAGAGGAAAAAAAAATTGAATATCATCCCAAGTGCCCTTAAGTGTTTCTTGTGCTTTTATCAAATTGTGGATAATTTGGAGTTTGCTGACTTTGCTTTTAAACCCCTCATATATGAGTTGTTGTCACAAAAATATTTTATGGGATTTATATGTTGTGTTAGAATAGTACAAACTTTCAAGTCCTTCCATCTAAAGGCCACCTCTTAAGTCTGTCATCATTTCAGTATTTTGATGACAGATTTTAGATGTATCAAGATGGGAAGGTCTCAAATGGTATGCTGAGGTCATTTAGTTTCTGTTGTATTCATGTCCATATTTGAAAGAAGGGCCATAGGGTTTTGAAGAAGGATGACCATTCCTTCAGTACCCTAACAAGAGCTGTGATGAAGATGACTGTCTTCTGGGTTGTAGTGCCATGTAGTCTAGTAGAAGGTTATCTAAAAACATTTCAGAGGTCCTACCTGCCTTCATCATCAGGGCAATGAGTAAGCAGTGCACATGTAATCAGTTTGAGATACAGGAACCAGTCAGTCAAGCAAGGCCTTTGCCAGACTAGTGAGGAATTGTGTCAGGATGAGGCTTTGGCCTGGGAGCCGGTTTAAGAGGTGGGCATACCACAGCCTGGCCAGCAGGAGGGGGATGGAAATGCAAGAGAGAGTGGTCCAAGAAAGCCATCAGTATAGGGGCTCCTCAGGGTGGATCATCAGACATAAGGAGTTGGGTGTATGTGATGATGAGGACAAGGAATGAAGGAGTATACCTGGAAAAATGGATGGAATAACACGATAGATTAGAGGTAGGAAATAAGGACTGGCCGGGGCCTAGTGGTTTATTGAAAACAACAGCGTAATGGCTAGTGGCCAGGTCAGCACTGGTGTATCGGATGCTTCCTACATCCTTTGTGAGAGTTAATGAGGGGCTGCCATAACCAGCTCAGGCAAAGGCCATTCTCCCTGTTCTTGATGTTCAGATGTAGCTCAATCTCATTGGCCCCCCTGATCATGCAGTCCATGTATCTAGATTTGGTGGAGAGGATGATGGTGTCCTGTAGTTGAATGCAGTGGCCCAGGTTGATGCTGTGATGGTTATGGCAGATTTGTCTGGTGCTCCTTGACTCTGGTCAAGATGGAACGGCTGGTCTGCTCGATGTAGACTTGACCACACTTGGAGGGCACACTGTACACACCAGGAGTCCTAAGTTGTCCTTCGCAGGCCAAAGGAAATTGGGGATCTTCTTTGGGGGTAGGCCCACCAACTTGATGTTATGCCTGGACAGCAGCCTGCTGATGTGTTGAAGGTCATGTTCATGTAGGGCAGGAAGGTGACTGAGACAGGTTCATGGGGGTGGTGTAACTCTTGCCAGTGGATTGAGAGCCCATCAAAATTGTTGGTTGCTGTAGCCATTATGCCTCGGTGTGGTCCTGATTAACTCAAGTTCACTATGCAAGCTCGTGTAGTCACAAAGGGATCTGACCTTGTGCACCAGTGTGGAGAGCATGGCCTGTTTGTTAGAAGGAATAATAATAATAATTTATTTACATTCCATGGATCCATAAGACAGTCAGATGACAATAGGATGTGGAAAAAGTCATAATAATAATAATAATAATACAATACATATTATAAAGTACAATTTAAACTATTATATAAATTTCACATAATACAAAAAAAAGTATTCACCTAGGGAAATGATAAGCTACAAATAGATGTACCATTACACACAAGAAAAATTTATCACTTATTTGTATACAACATAAATTCATTGACAGAGTAAAAGGAGTGTGTAATTAAGTATCTTTTTAATGCTACCTTAAATTCCTCCTTATTTACAAGACTTGTGAGATTTGATGGTAGACTGTTGAAAATTTTGATTCCTGCATAATATGCACTCTTCTGAAAGCATGAGAGGTTGGCAATTGGTCTGTGAAGCTGATTTTTATTTCTTGTGTTGACACTGTGTACAGCAGAATTAGTTTGAAAGAGTTGTTGGTTATTTACAATAAAGTTCATTAACGAGAATATGTATTCACAAGGTAGAGCTAAGATCTGCAATCTCTTAAATAAGACTTCTACATGAATTTCTAGGTTTTACACCAGCCAATAATCTAATAATTTTCTTTTTTAAAGTGAATATGTTTTTACTGTTTGATGAATTACCCCAAAAAATATTCCATACTTCATTAAAGAGTGAAAATAGGCAAAATATACTGATCTGAGTGTGTCAGTGTTACTGACATGCAACAGAGATCTTACTGCATAACATGCGCCACTTAACTTAGGAATCAGTTTATAATATGATTTGTCCAATTTAGGTGATTATCAATTTGCAAACCCAAGAATTTTGTGTTTATTGACTCTTGTATATACTTCCCATTATAACCAATACTTAAAGCAAGCTGTGGTGAGTTATTTGTTATAAATTTTATTATATTCGTTTTATCTAGATTTAGGGCCAGCTTGTTAGCAGTAAACCATTTACTCATATGATACAGAACTATGTTTGATGTTGAACAGAAATCATCAAAATTTTTATTAGAAATTATGACACTTGTGTCATCAGCAAATATTATGGGTTCTGTTAAAGTATTTATTGTTTTTATTGTTGGAGGAAGGTCATTTATGTATATTATAAAAAGCAAGGGCCCTAAAATTGACCGTTGGGGAACTCGTTCCCCAGTTTGAGAAAAAATTTCGTTTGTTTTTAGGTGCTTTTACTTCGACCTTTTGTTTTCTATCTGTTAAATAGGATCTGAACCATTGCGCTGCTATTCCTTGAATGCCATAAAAATGCAATTTATCCAACAAAATTTCATGATTTACACAGTCAAAAGCTTTTGCTAAATCACAGAAAATTCCTCCAACATGCATTTTTTGGTTAACAGATTTTAGCACATTGTCTGTTAGTTTGAAAGCTGCATCTTCAGTGGATACACCTTTCCTGAAGCCAAATTGTTCCGGGACTAATATGTTATTAGCATGCATATGATGACTTAATCTATTGTACATAATCTTCTCAAGCACTTTAGAAAAAGTAGTTAAAAGTGAAATTGGCCTGTAATTTGTCATACTGGTTTTGTCCCCTTTCTTGTACAGCGGTCATACTACTGATATTTTAAGGCGGTCCGGGAAAATGCCTGTGTATAATGAGTGATTACAAATGTGGGTTAATGGACGACTAATTAAAGCTGAACAAGCTTTCAAAATTTTACTTGTTATTTCATAATAACCTGATGAGTTTTTTGACTGAGGGACTGTATTACACTCAGTTTCAGTGGTTGGAATGATATTAAGGCCAGAAAATTTTACAGGAAATGCAGCTTTTAAAACAACAGTTAATACAAATAAATTCATGTCTCATTACATTGTTGTTAGTTACTTACATAAATATTTATAGTAATTAACAATTTTCAGTTTAAATAAATTCTGTGGATTAGGCATAATAAGATAAATGATAATCTTTCAGTATGGCTTAAATGATTTTGTCATTTAATGCTGGCTCTGAGAGTATCAAATAATTTGATCCTTGCACAAGTAAGCACATTTCTGATATGTAGTGAGATTAGAATTTGGCTTATGTCATGTTTATCCTTGTGTTTATACTATGTATGTCAAAATTTGTTTGGCACTTCTCCAATGTACAATGGTAATGAGAGTAAGAATTCACTATAGAATATATCAAATTTTTCCTCAAGAGACTTTTTTACGCCTGATGATTTAATTTTGGGTGTTAAGTACTCTCCGTCTCTGTTGAATTTCCTCAGAAGACATGATGGAATAGAAATAAGCAGAGTAAACTAATTTTAAAATATCTGTTTTCAAGAGTGATTTTACTGTCCTCATGGCAAAGCATACTGATCGTTGTTTGGAGATAATATATTCGTTGTGCTGCTTTTAATTTAAGGTATGAATTTGGAAGTCACAGAATTTTGTAGTTAATGCTTCAGTTGTTTTATTGTCATAACTGATATTGAATTAATACATGTTTTGTTGTTTGCAACTTTCATGAAGTTTGTCTTTCTTTAATGTGAGTTCTTTGGCTTTTGAAGACGGAGATAAAGTCCCATCTCCGAAACGTCGTTTTACGTTTTATATTTACTAGACGATGGATAATATCCAAGAAAATTTTTATTCAATTGACTCTTCACCATCGTCAAGAAGTTTTAGATTTAAACCATTTGTTCAGGTTAGCAAAGATATCATTAATAGAATTTTGAAAGTAGTCACTACCAGGATGATTAGTAATACTAGTATCATCAGGTTGGGGGTTGGACGTAAGGCTAACAACCTTTCACCGTAAAAGAACATCGTTACGAAAAAAACTAACTAAGCCTCGGACAGGACGGACTCTTTGGCACTACCATGGCAATTGAAAAAGGATATGAGATTTGGCATTTGGAACAACAAGGAGATGCTTTGTCTCCTTTGCCCTTTAACTTGGCGCTAGAATATGCCATCAGGAAAGTCCAAGATATGCAGGAGGGTTTGAAATTGAATGGGGCACATCAGCTATTGGCATATGCTGATGATGTTAATTTATTTGGGGGTGATATAAGTACAATAAAGAGGAATGCAGAAGTTTTACTAGAGGCTAGTAGACAGGTGGGGCTAGAAGTAAATTCAGAAAAAAACTAAGTACATGTTAGTATCTCGTCGTCAGCAGACAGGCGGCAAAATTATCTTAGAGTGGTTAATAAATTCTTTGAAAGTGTTACTGAGTTCAAATATTTGGGAGCAACAATAACAAATCAAAATGACACTCATGAGGAAGTTAGGAGGAGACTAAATTCCAAAAATGCTTGCTACTTCTCAGTTCAGAATATTTTGTCTTCGAAAATTAAAGTATACAAAACAATAATTTTGTCTGTTGTTTTGTATGGGTACGAAACATGGTCTCTCACTCAGAGGGAGGAACAAAGATTGCAGGTGTTTGAGAATAGCATGTTGAGGATATTTGGGCCTGGGAGAGAAGGTGATGGGGCATGGAGAAAACTGCATAATGATGAGCTTAAAAATCTGTATTCCTCCCCCAATATTGTCAGGGTGATTAAGTCAGGAAGAATGAGATGGGCGGGGCATGTAGCGCACATGGATGGGGCCAGAGGCGTGCACTGGGTATTGGTTGGGAAGCCTGAGGGGAAGAGACCGCTGGGGAGACCTAGACGTAGATGGGAGGATAATATCAGCGGGATCTGTGGGAGATAGGAGTTGAAGGAGACTGGATTTTGTTGGCCCAGGAAAGGGTCCGGTGGAGGGCTTTGGTTAATTCGTTGATGAACCTTCGAGTTCAGTAAGCCATCTACTTAGTTGGTTAGTTAGTATCATCAGCAGAGAGTGTAAGGTTTGGACTGAGAATTGGTTGTTGGTGGTTGATATGTAAGAGGTTAAAATGAGGACCAAGTATTGAACCTTGAGGGACTCCATGATTTGAAACAACCCAGTTTAAGTATGTGTTATAATTTGAATTAGGAGATTTAGTTTCTACCTTTTGCTTTCTGCCATGGTGGTGTGATTTAAGCCATTGTCTTTCTTTACCTTGAATTTGATAAAAGTTTAGTTTTGGTAGTCGTATGTCA
This sequence comes from Zootermopsis nevadensis, assembly GCF_977971745.1. Classification (NCBI taxonomy): domain Eukaryota; kingdom Metazoa; phylum Arthropoda; class Insecta; order Blattodea; family Termopsidae; genus Zootermopsis; species Zootermopsis nevadensis. Next base: position 7,319,192 of record NW_028259145.1, read on the forward strand.
TGATTCATACAATCAGATGCTTTAACAACGTCACAAAGTATTTCAACATACATTTTATAATCAGAGGTATGTAAGATTTTGTCTATGAATTTGAACAAGAGTATAACAGTTGAGAGCCCTCTTATGAGTCCAGATTATTATTCTGTGAGGATAATGTTAGTGGTGAAGGAATTTGTTACTCTCTTGTACTTGACTTTACAAATACAGGTAACCCTTGATTTATGCCTGGACGAATTGGTGTAAATTGAAACTCTTTTTATAATGTAAATCAATGGGAAGTCAATGACATGCGTTCGCAGCACCCAAACATTGATGACTTAAGTTCCTCAAAAATTGACTTCACTTTATCCGTGATAGCAATTTCAGTCAAGGGAATGTTTTTTCGATTCATGTCTTCCACCCATAGCAACAGCAATTTCTCCATTCTTTCTAAAAGTTTACTTCTGCTATAATTTACTTGTGTTGCACTTACTCTCGTAGCCTGTTGCATTGACTGTTTTATTTTATATGAATTTTTCATTATGGTGGTCACAGTGGAAGGAGGCAACTTCATACTTCTGCACACATTACGACCAGTATCACCACCTTCTATTCTACGAATTACGTCCATCATATCTTCTAATGCAATAGACCTACGCAACTTTTAGCAACTCATTCACTCCTCTTACCAGACGTGGTGGCTCTTCTACAATTTATAAATATAAAGCAGTTGCTACTGCAGAATAGTGGTCGAACAACACAAACACGTTTAGCACACAGTTTCCAGCACATTCAATGTGTCAACAAGAAGCAAACTGAGGGCATTTTCCCTTACTCCCTTATCAGAAGTAATTGACTATACTGGTAGCTTAAAGGAACACTAATATACTGTGGGTAACTTTTGAACAATTTTGTTGACATTCCATCATAACTGCATGAGTTTCTTGACTTAAAATAATTATGTTTTTATTTATTTTATTTGCTGCTGTAGGCAATTGATGTAAGGTTCTAAGGATTGTTTTGATCATGAATTGAATTGCCTTTTTCTCTGTTGCACTTTTTATACTGATAAACTGTCAGTAAGTCTGTTAAGATTACAGGGAATTGGTCAATAAAAACAACATACATTGCAATGTGACAACCAAATGAGAACAAAGCACATGTGAAATATGTGACATTTATGCTTTTTGTACACATTAAGATTCAGCAATTTTGATTTGAATTTTATATTGACTTTAAACTTTAGGATGAGTATATATCTTAATCCAATATGTTTGTAAAAAAAATGTCAATGGACAAATTCAGTCTGTACAGACATTCTGGTGATTGAACCCCTGACTTCCTGAAAACAAGGTAGGAATTGATTTATTTTACTTCTCACACAATTAATACAAACATGATAAGTACTGTATAAATATTGGGTTGAAGAAACATGAATTTATAAGGTTGTGGGGAAACTGATCATATTGTGTTTTAAGGCAGGATTTTTTTTGTAGGTGACAAAATGTTCTCAATCTTTTTCTTTTTTAACTGTTGTTACCCATCATACTTCCGCATTGAAATATCTGAGATTTGAAGTTCTCACAGTGATGATGATGATGATGATGATGATCTTCTGCGTTTTGATGCTAGATTCAAGTGTTTCAGAGAAACATACTGATCCTGTCTTCAGGGCTGAAAACAGTTTGAGACAACATGTTTTTCTTTGAAATTCTGGTATCTACCTACATGTTTTCATGTCATAAATTTGCTTGGTCTAACATAAAGCAATTCTAGTTATAAAGTAGGAAGAATAGACTTTTAATTCCTAGTTTTCGGAATAGTGTTTCTGACTTGTATCTGCAAAGTAGTTTATTTGGATCTTATCTGGAAAATCCAAAAATTGTATCTCGCAGTAGACTAGAACCACTTTTTGTTTTTCTTCTAATTAACTTAACAGTATCTATTCTTACATATACCAGGAAAATAAACAGCATTGCTTGAAAATGTTCCTAGCTGTGCATGAAGAAAGCCAACTAGAAATGAGTGTTACCAGCATTTGAAGGAATTAAACTCAATTCTGAAAGATTTGTGCTGCAACCACTACATATTATTGATTATGAGGTTGTTTAATGGTGTCGTTAAGAGTGCAATTTCCAATATTACCACTGAGCCAAGCTGCTTGTCTCAGCCAATATAGCCTTTGGATCAAAGAGTGTGAAGTTCATCCTCTGCTTCGTCTAACAAAGCAAAACACAGTCAATTTAAATATTCCATGCTGTGCTACATTTTGCGTAAGAGTTTTCCAGTTTGTGTGGTGTGTACAGAAATATTGTCTGCGTAGAAAATTTAAATGTAAGTGGCCTGTGATTTACAGGATACAATAAACTTAAATTGAATTGCAAGAAATTGAATTGAAACATGTGGAACCTCGCACCAGTTTCTGTATTGCTTGGTACGTTTGTGTATAGGTGGCTTTTCTTTTTTCAGGCTTCTTTGTGGCAACTGTTGGGTCTGAGAATGCATGGTCTGCTCCCTGCTACTGTTATTCCAGTGTTTCTTACAATGGTTCTCTTTCTTGGTCCACTCAGCATGCAGGGCTTCAGTGGATTATGGAAATTGTATGCTGGTATGTCTGCTAGATCAGAGGAACTGGGTAAATTAGGTTGAGTGCAAGACAGGCAGATAGTCCCTTTGAATTCACAACATAATATATTTTCACATTTTTTTCAACAACATATGTAAAATAAGCTGTTTGTAATTAATGTCACCCTTGGTGGACTAGTGGTTAGTGTGCTCACCACTTGACCCAAGGTTTGCAGGTTCAAACCCAGCCGAGGTCAGTGGATGTTTAAGGGTGATTAAAGTCCGTAGCACAACTTCCTTTGGAGGGGAAGTAAAGCCAGTAGTTCCATGCTGTAGATTTGTGGCACATAAAAGAAGTGTTTTAACCCCCCATTCGGGGGGGTTAGTTTAGTTTCTTACTCAAGATTTTAAAACTTGACCAACCTCCCCAAAGGGGGGGTTGGTCAAGTGTTTTAACCCCCTTCCTTTCATTGTATGCCGAGTAAATAGATGACGTTTCCTAGGTAACCATTGTTGTCGATTTATTGATATTGATCTTACACATTTTTGTGACCCATCTTCTTTACACTTTTTTGCCGAATGACCTTGATAGACGAAAGGAGCGCTTTGCTCTAGTAAGGACAAATGCCTTGATCAGCTGTCGTGGAATGGGTCAATATGCTCATTCCTTGAAGTTGAAATTAATGAAAATTAAAATACATAATACTGTGTTATTACTCATGTTATTAGGAAAATGTTTCTGCATTTGTACAGCAGTTGCAACTCCTGTTGGCCTGTGAAGTATAAATAAGTTTAGTTTTGTATGGTAATCCTCAAAACATGGATACATACACAATCATACCTCCCACTTTGTACAACTGAACACAATTTGTGCAACCTTTCCATGAGCAGAACATGCAACAGTGTAGCTTCTTGCCTTTGTTATAGCTGGACTCTAGACATGCTGATTTTGTGGTCACAGCAATTGGTATCCCTCTTTTGACAGGCCGAAGGCACAGTTCTCTTCCAGAAGAAAACCTCGGTGATGTAAGAGGAGTCCCACTGTCAGGTAGACAGTGGGAGGAATGTTTCTCAGTCCACTTCCATGTATGACAGACAACTGTTTGCTGTGTTTCGGTTACAGTCTTCCATAATGGCTGATTTTAGAGCATTGTCATTCTCATCACTGAAGTTACCTTCTGCGAGTGGTTTGTGCATATTTGTCAGCATGCAAACTTTTTGCTTTTCTTTCCAGATGATTTCTGTCATAGTACTAACATAATGACCTTGTGCTAGATGTTAGATGAGTTATAAAATCTACTGTAGAATTTAATCAGGATGTCGGACAGTTTCAAGTTTCCACATTGTCATAATTTTTATCAATTCTGTCAGGTTGTTTATTGTCAGTAAAATGTAGGAAATGAGGAATATGAATGATTGTCACATTTCTTCATAGTATTACTACAGAAGGTCAGTGGTCCATTGTTGACCAATAAATACTCTGCTGCTTCCTGCATATTGGGGAAGTCCCAAGTTTGACTTCTCACCAGTGCTGGCCTCACCTTTATGATATTTGATATTTTCACAGTGGTGAGGATATACACGCCCATTTCTTGGTTCATCTTGCTTTTCAAGTTTATACTTCAGATTCATGGTAAAAGAAACATCTTGATATTTCTGAAGCTGGCTGTTCTATGCAATCAAAGAGAAATCTGACTGATAATAGAGTGTTTCATATTCTTGCATTGCTCTATAAGGGTACCTCCTTTGTTCTTATTCTTCAAGGACATTCTACAAATCAGGTATGAACTACAGTCAAATTGAGCTTCTGATAACAGGTGTTTTCAGTCAGATGAGGCAGTATGTGTGTTTGGGTGTTGATAGACCAGAGCGGTATTAGAAGTTGTTGGCAATGAGAAGAGGTGGTGGCTGTTTGGAGGATGGTATATCATAGCTAGTATCACAAGTTTTGAACACAGAAATTTACATAAGTATTCTGGTTATTCTAGTCAGAACAACTGTATTTCCTCAATTTTAAGATGCACTTTTTTACATTACTAGAGCAAGGTCAGCCTGGTAGTGTAATTTCTTGGATGCATACACTGCTTGGTCCATGGGCTGTATAATGGTTATGATGGGGGCAAAAACTGCAAGAACAGTGTTCAGAAGTTGGTCTCACTTGGATGACAAGGGGCATTGTGTAGAAGCACTGCTTTCTTTGTAATTCTTTCTCTTCCAGGAAAGCTCAAACTTCTGCACCAAAATGTTTGTGTGGAACCAGTGTTTAAAGTCTCTATCTATCCATCCATGCTTCACCCTTATTGTGTTTCTTGCAAGGAAATGTTTTAAAATTTTTGAAATTTTCCATTCTACATATTCAGTAATTTTTGGGGTTAAATTAATATAAAACCTGAATTGAAATTGAATTGTACAGTGTTGAAAAAAGTTATTTCTTTCTTGTTTTTGGTTTATATAACAGTGTTGATCAAGTGAATATGTTATATCATCAGAACATTGGATGATTATGAATAATGTTCTTGGAAGAATATTAACATAAGTGACTCTGGCATTTTTTAGGTATATCAGTATTTATCTGTAGAGAACCTCCCAATAAGTATCCAATATTACACTATGTTTAGCAGATGAACAGTTAACATAGATAACTGATATGGTAATGCCTAAGCCCACCATTGTACGTGATGCTGAGCCAATCCATTTCCCATCTCCACAGCCCACTTTCCTGTGATTCATCTTAATATTATCCTACATCTTCTCAGTCTAAAAAATTGTCATTTACCAATGCTCACCAACAAAAACTTTCTGTCATTCTTTGATTCCTAATCGTACATATATACCCAGAACATTTTGCCTGGATTTCACTATCGTAAAGTACAAGGCAATATGTGGAAATTCCTTGTAGTAATAGTTAACATAGTGCTCTGAAATAAATAATAAAAGCATTTGGGTTTTGTATTTTACTGTTTTAACTGCAACAATTTTGCATCTTTGTTCAAGAACTACAGTACTATAGCTTAATTGCTTTCCTTCTAGAACCCATGTACTGGATGTCAAATTTAACAAACTTAATTTGGCTTCGTAACCATGTGGTGGCACCACTATCTGAAGAGTTCACCTTCAGAGCCTGCATGTTGCCTCTACTATTGCAGTGCTACCGACCAATGACTGCAGTTTTTGTTTGCCCACTGTTCTTTGGAGTAGGTAAGACTTTTTCTGAAATCAACAAATATTAATTTCTGACACGCATGCTCTTTTGGTGGCCTGTATTAATTTGTTTGAAACATAATGAAGTATGGAGTAATTTCTTTGTGTAATTTATCTAACAGCAAACAAATATTCACTTTACAAATAAAAATTGTTAGATTACAGGCTGGTGTCAAACTTAGAAATTAATGTATAAGTCTCTTCAAGAGATTAATGATCTTATCTCTTTCATGTGAATGCATATTCTCCTTAATGAACTTTGCTGTAAATAAACAGGTACATTTTCAAACTAATTCTGCTGTACACAGTGTCAACTCGAGAAATAAGAATTAGCTTCATAGACTTATTGCCATGTTCTCAGAAGAGTGCATATTATGCACACAAAAATTTTCAGTAGTGTACCATAAAGTCTCAGAAATCTCATAAATAAGAGGACGTAATATAAAGTAGCATTAAGGAAATAATTACATATTACTTTACTCTGTTGATGAATTTGTAATGTTTACAAAAACTTAAAATGTTCATTAAGGTTTTCTTGCCTTTATGTAATATAAATGGGTAGTATAATTTATCTACTGTGTGAAATGGGTGAATATATTTGTAACGTCACTATTTTATGTGAACTCTTTGTTTATAATACGTGAAATCTATATAACAGTATGAATTGTACAGTCCGCAGACCAGGAGAAAATCCCTGCTAGGAATTTGATATACGCGCATGCTCAAGATTTCGCCATGAGTGAAGACCGATCCTAAAAGCATTCGTTCCACAACCACTGAACGAACAATAGACAAGGCTTTCATGTGTTTTAATGGGTACAGCTTTAAGATTACCTCACAGTTGCACAGTGATTTAATCTACAATATTATCGCAACACTCACAGAACACAGTACAGGTGTACTCACTACATGCTACTCTTTAACGGCTTGATGTTTTCAGTCTGTTTGTAGTAGCATAAAACTCTTGATGTATCACACTTCCCACCAATAGCAGCCCTCTAGTCCAGCTGATAAGTAACATTCCCCCCGTACCGCACCAGAAACGACTTCCCTCAGCAGGGTTTTTCTCATGATCTGTGGACAGTACTTGTAATATGTGTTATATTATTATGACTTATTCCACATCCTATTATCATCTGACAAACTTATGGATCAGCAGAATGTAATAAAGATTGTGTGTGTGTGTGTGTGTGCACGCGCACAGTCTATACCAAAATATCTTGTTGATGATTAAAATATAAAACTGTTTATATTACTATGTTTTATGTAAGCTTATCAATTTGTTTAGTGTTTAGATTACTTCCTGGTAGAGGAACTATTGTTTTGTCTCTGCTAATAGTGAAAGGAATGTTTCTGTATTGTTTCAGCTCATTTTCATCATATGGTAGAACGAATGAGAAGTGGTTTAGATCTCAAAAGGGCTTTAATGATATCATGTAAGTGTTGCAGTAATATCACAGCACTAGTGGGTTTATTTAAGAATGTAATTGTCTAAGTTTATTTTGGTTTTTAATCTATTTAATTTTTATGAATTTCATTTCAGGTTTTCAGTTTTCATATACAACATTGTTTGGTGCCTATTCAGCATTTCTGTTTGCAAAAACTGGTGTGTATAATTCTAACTCATTGGGGTTTAGCTAAATGGGAATTAGACTGAGATGTACATTCAAAGATGTCAGAAGTCTCATAAATTTGGGGGTGGGTGGTGAAGTGCCACCTTTGTGTAGCCATTTTACTTTATTTTGGAAATACATTTTACAAAGTATATGTTTTTGAATTAATTGCAGGTTCTTAACGTTTACAATATATTGTCATTGTTACTGTTTATTATTTAATTTGAAACTGAATTTATTAATTATACTTACTGATAATACATGTCACCACAGTTAATTAATTTTATATTGTTTGCTTTGTGTGTGCCTAGCATGGACAAAAAACTAACTAAAATTATTTTATTTTAATTTGACTATCACTCTGTATGTTGCAAACTTAATTTTGTAATGTAACTTTCTGGAGACTGGAAGTACAGTTAACTCCTGATTATTCAGTCTAATGAAGGGGAGAAGATGGATGAATAATTGAAAAACATGAATAATTTAAAATATTTTGTCCAGTTGATTTTCAAGACATCACAAATTACTGTACGATTTTTCATGCAGGTGATGTTTATCTTGAGAAATAAAGTCACTTGTTTTTATGAACTGTTTAGACTCCTCATCATGGCAGCATAAATTTTTCTTGTGGTTGCAGTGTCATGGTATTCAAACCCTCTCTGACCTGTGTAGTGTAGTAGTGTCAACACTGGAAGCTTCTCACATTTGTCCTTCTCAACTTCTGTTCGTTTTCTTCCAGCAACTTTGACAGTGTCTGTCATGTGCCGGAAGCCCAGATTACAAGCAACACTCTGTAGCCATTCTTCAACATCATCTTTGTTGGCATTTACAGAACATGAATTTCAGACTTGTTGATTTTTTTGTTAGAAAAACTTTTAAAATATTTTTTCTCTCTAACACTGTTATTTATTTTCCTTAATTCTGTTGTGGTGTCATCTCCATCAACAGAGTTTCTGAGATCAGCCTCGTAGTGTCGTTTCATGGACAGAATCGCTATTTGGTACATGGGCTGTATAATAGCTCTGACACTGGGGACAAGAATTGTACAATGACAAGGCCATATTCAGAAGTCAGTGTGCTCTCTCTTGGATGACAAGGGGCATTGTCTAGCAGCAACACTGCTTTCTGTAGTGCTAATTCTCTCTTTCAGGAAAGCCCAAACTTCTGGAACAAAATGCTTGTGGGATAAATTTTCAAAGGTCTCCCATTCTATTCGTACTCCTTTCTAGTTCCAAAAATGGACAGGAATGCAGTTTGCTTCAGTACCCTTGAGTGATCATGGCTTTTTAAATCACTACAAGTTTAAGTTTGTGATTTCTCTATGCCTGTCCACAGCACAGGCACTCTTTAGATGATTTGTGCCCTGGAGCACATTTCTGTCCATCAGATGCACTGGTTCTTGTTGGTTAGCCTTCCCAGAACCAAACATTCCCTCTCTTCACCACTATGATCATTGGACCATACCTCTCCACCATACCACTGATATGCCACTATATCTTCTGTAGACTATCCTAAACCCAACTCCATCCCCCTGTTTTGAAGAGAACACTGGTTCTGAAAGACATTGAAGCCTAGTTCACATGTATCCATACATGTACAATCTGCCAACTGGATAAGTGGTGAAACTTGCCGTGCACCATCAGGTTGGTAAAATGTTGGGGTTCAACCATCCCTATACTTCCAAATTTCTAACATTGCTGTCAGTACTGAGATAAGGCATTTGAGCACCCAGGGCCACCAGGTTGAAATATTATCATCCCAAATTAAAGAACATAATCTTACCTCTTAAAAAAGGAGTTGATTCTAATATGGAGGTGTAGTAGCACAACAAAATCACATTTACTTGTATACAGGAACAGTTTTAAATTTAATAGTGTTTACAGTAAAACTCTAATTTCAATGGCTGCAAAGTTTATGATTACATCATAAAAATTAAGACATTCTTTAATGCTGAATTCTGTGGGAAGAACACCAAAATTTGACAATCTTGTGCCACAGATTATCTAAAAAAAATTGTTATTCTTTTAAGTTTTCCGAGGGTCCTTTCACATGATAAGACAGTAACAGGCAAAGTAAAAAAAAAGGTATGTGGTTTCTGTGATTGAATAGCAGCCCTGCAAGAACACAGTCCTGTATCAGCCAGAAAAGATCAAGTTATTGCTGATTTCACATGAGACACTAAATTTTATGCTTGATGCTTGAAGCTCTCCACCTCAAACTATTACAATGCATCAGTATCCATTATGTATATTTTAAAAGTAAACTGTTTGTAGTTCCTTTTAATTCAATTAGTTTCACAGCTGTGAGTGCAAAACAAAAATTCAAAATTCAATGAGGCTTTTTGCAAAACTTCACTTTTCTACCTATAAAAAAACACCACCACCACCCTTTAACAGACAAAGCTGAATTCTTGTTGCTTTGTTGAATAATTATTTTATTCTCTCCTAGATATAAAAGTTGTAATTTGCATTTCTTCAGCAATTTTTAGCACAAATTAAGGCTTCTTCAGCTACATCTTCATGTATAATACTTTTAACATACCCTTCAATCCAACTGACTTTCATGAGGCTTGCAAGACTGTCACGTACTTGGATTTCACTGCTTTGTTAACAACAGTTCAGAATTAAATTGCATGTTACTGCTAAGGATTGAGGGTATGTTTGATGGAAAATACTTCTGGGTAATGGAAATTGTTCCTGGATTGGCTGACATACTTGCAAAATTATCATTCAACATATTAAACAGTTCTGTTATTTGTGAATGCTGTGCTTTAATAGCACTTGCTTTAGAAGACCAGTATGTTTCTGAGTGACCTTTAAGCAGTCTGTAATGTGCTTGTTAACATTTAAGAGCAGTTGGTGGAGCTTGAAAAACTAAAATGTTTTGTATTTGAAGAAGCTGCTTTTACATCTGCCAGATTAAAACTGTACTTCACATGGCAGAAATCTAACAATAATGTTCTTTTGCACTTCATTTTATTTTCCTGCCATCTCTATGATACTTACTTTGATACTTTTATGACTCGTTCTTCAAGTGCCTGAGCACTGCGGATCCCAACCTTTTCTTCATTATCTTCGATCTATGGACATTTGGTAGGACTCCATGAACGAGGGATTGGCCCATCGCAAGGCCTCTATCTGTACACAGGACAGCACAACACAGAAAGACGTGGACAGACATCCATGGCTTGAGTGGGATCAAACCCACGGTCCCAGTGACCAAGCGGCACAAGTCCCACGCCTCGGACCGCGCGGCCACTGTGACCCCCGCCATCTCTATGATTAATAGAAACTCTTCCATGAATAAAATTTGTGTGAGGAGTCACTTGGCTGCTCTGTATTTGGTGGGGATCATCTTTCCTTCCTTAACTTCAGAAATTATTTTAGCTCAGACTTTGTTGCCCAGCAGGCCAATAAAGTCATTTTGAATTTTATTAGACAGTAGTTTACATAACCAGTGCTGTGTTTTGATTATTAGTTAGTTTAATAATATCAAGAAAGACCCCAGCATTTTCTTTTCCAATTTTATCATTGGGAACCCCAAAGTGCCAGATTAATTTTGCACAGAAAAAATGCCTAAAATACACTTGAGAATATCCTGCCATTTTTGCTCTTCTTCATTTACTGTTGAATTTAATTAACAAAGTGGTTTTCTTTTATTCTTTTATCCACTGACTTCCATTTCAAGAAATTAGTGCTGTGATCCAATGAATACTCGTGATCTATGCATGAATGGGAGTTTTTTTGCAGTCAGAATATCCTTTCTTGGCATTTTAATAATATGTTGTTTGTTTGCCAAAGAGAATGCAAGGAAAGAAAAATAAATGTTTATTCAGTTTGCAATACATCATCCAGGCTGGTTGTACTACATTTACATCTGAAAGTTGTTTGGTAAACCAATAACATATGAAGCTGTGCTTATCAACCTGGCTTGCTTCAGAATGAATGCCTTTACCTTAGTCAATAATCTGTTCCACTATATGCCACCTAACTTGATCATTAATATTTGGCTGTGATAGAGAATCATTTAAGTTCATAGGATTTTCATTAGTTATTGAACTACTGCTGTTGGTTGAGACATTATTTTGGATTACTAAGACATATGGAGGAAGTTTATTTTATTTTAGAGTTGTGTGCATTAGAATTAGTGCCTTCACAATGTTTATTAGCTACTGAAGTCTCCATATCGCAGATGGGTTCCTGGGTTTCTTTATACTGCAACTCTTGCAAAACCCTACTTGACCATCCCTGCCACTGCTCTGACAGTTTGAATGCCTCTTCTTCCTCCATGTTCTTTTGTCTAAATTTGGCACTGGATGGTTGTTACAACACCATTTTAAACCCATCATGACTGTATAGTTACATGAAAGAGGGAGAACAAGGGGTTAAATTTTTTTTCTCTCTTTTCATGTTTATCAGTAATTCAGACCATGACAATTTCACATGAATACAGTCCAGATTTAGCACCTGCTCATATTAGCATCACAGGAATTTGTGGACAGCAATGCTATTCATCATTTGACAGCCAAAAATAAGTAATTTACCACCACCATTTTACTGCTAATAATGGTGGTTGACAGTCAGTGGCACCAAGTAAGCAGTTAACTGAACAATTAAAATGGCGCTTACCTTCCTAAATATCTGATATCTACCTGTGCTTGGTGGTAATGAGTGTTCAGTTAGTCTCAGAACAGAAGATATGTAGTTTGTATGTCTACAACATGCAGAGACTGGCTATGTGGTTACTTCTTGCATAGATCGTAGTTCTTTACTGTTGACATAATGTTAAATGGAAAATGGTATTGTTTCTAAAGGAAATAATGTTTCTAGAGGAACTTGCAAATAAATGTTTTGTTTTCTACTGTATAGAAACTTTCTGGACATTCTGTATCAGGGGAAAATGCATATCAGCTCTTGTATAGACAAAGTTTATGAATGAATTGCTGTCTTTCACAAACAAAATACAATGTAACAAAAAATATGTACAGGAGTATTTGTGCCACCTCATTTATATTGGGTAACATTTGATGGACAGTATTTTCTTTCACTGTAGTGTATCTGGGAAAGTATGTTGCTGTCCACTGGAGGATCTTAGTGTACTGTAATGCATTCAGCTTGACTTACTACAATATAAATACCCATTTTCTGTGGAGATTAAATTTCCTTGTGTTAAAAGTATGTACATTTATACACAGTAACACTACGAGGCTGCCTATTGCTACACATTTCAGTGCTCTTCTACATCATGTACATAGCATATCATATTTATTTGATAGTCTTGTTTTTTATCAGTGTTTTATTTTAATTGCAGGTCATTTTGTGGCACCATTTGCAGTTCATGCCTTCTGCAACCACATGGGATTCCCAGATTTTGCAGAGATTCTAACATATAAGGACCCTCAGAGAATGCTTTTGATGTCACTATTTGTTCTTGGATTGGTGGGCTGGTGTGTTTTGCTTACACCATTAACAAACCCTACTTGGTATAGCAATCACTTGTTCTGGAGGAACCACTGATAGACATTCAACTTGGTGTTCTTCCTTGTATGACAACACTTAGCATTGTGAAGTCAGACAGTCAGCATTCTGTGATTAATGTTGAAAGGAACAATTAATTTAATAACATGCTAATGGAATTAGTATATTCATGAAGTTATTTAACCAAGAGCTTATTGTGACTGTGCCCATCTCAAAAAAGTATTAAGTAACAACAATAAATAGCTGATTGAAAGTATGGATTATCTTTCAAAACAATAAAACATCATGCTGTGTCAGACTGTGGTAATATAAGGTATTTGCCAGTAGATGGTTCTGCCAATAATAGGTGTACATAATTCGGTCAGTAGGTGGCTCTGCCAGCAGCATAATTAAACCATAATTGTTTTGTATAAGATCACACTAGGAGTGAGTGCACTTTGATTTAATGTACAAAAGAATCTACTGCAAATGCATCTCATACAGTGCCAGTGAGCTACTCAAGAACAGGTTGGATGTGCTGGAGAAAACATGTCTGACAAAACTGAGGTTTTATTAATAGGTGTACTGTGTGAAGTGTGAAGTTTTTGGTGCATTAGCATTTAAAGCTGAAGAAAGATGAAATGTTCATGGCCCATGTGTGTTTCCCTCATTTGTTGCCTGAAAATCTCTATCAGTGGAAGGAAAAGATGGGAGGCCTCTGATAGGGATGGTGAGCAAAAGAAGCAGAGGCAAGCTTCTGGTACTTATATTAATTGAGTAATTTCTTGTTATAAAGTTTTTAATTATGTGCTGCTTGTTGTGTATGGATGGTGAATAGGAAGTATAGGAAATTTTGTCAGTTTCAAGTTTCAAATTGTTATAAGGAAAGGTGATTTTAAAAAATGTAGGTATGAAAAGAAATATATTGTTCAGCTTTTGAGTGAATGAATTCTGATTTCATTATTAACAAATCACTGTATATTAACTCTTACCACAAACAAAACTGGTGTAATGGAAGATGGTCACACATAACACTGAACTTCGAAAGACAAACAAAGTTTGTATTTTACTTATTTATATGTGTTACTATTCATAATTCTGCATCAGCTACACTAAGCATTCAACTTTCAGTGTAATAGGTGAACAGTAAAGAGAATATTGGAATGAGTGTCAGAACTAACTCTGCCCTGTAGCAAAATCTTTAACCATTGATGGCTGAACATAATTTTTCACAGAGTTATTGGGTTTTTGTACTTTGTTCATCATCCAAGGTTAAAATGCACATTGTTTCTCTCTTTCAATCAGGACTTGCATTTACTGCATTGTATGTGGGCAAGTGAAATGAGAACCTTAAAAATTCTTTCACAGCTTGTATATTGCAGGTAGGTTCTGTACAGATTTTTTCATTTTCAACATAGTCCCCATTGCATTTCCTCCAGTGTCACCTATACTTCAGGTTCTCTTGAAAAAATCCTTTGGTTGTTTGCACAGACACTCATGCACTGCCTTTTACATTTCTTAATGGGAGCAGAAGGTCTTTCTGTCTGTTACCTCCTTGAGTGCCCCAGATGTATGGTAGTTGGAAGTGGCAAGGTCAGGCAAGTATGGAGGATGAGGGAGGCACTTGAAATGCATGTCCTTGGTGGTTGTAGCTCTTGCACAGGCAGTATGGGCTGAGAGTGCAGTGCTGCAGCAGGACACTAGCACTGAGCAGTCCATGAGGTTCCGATCTGATTCTTGGTTTTAAATGATTTGCATGGAGGTCACAATATGTGGAACTGGTCACTGTGGACCCCTTGGACATGTAGTGCTCTTCAAGTGGATCTCAATGATTCCAGGAGGGTTAGTAGAATTTCAGAAGTTTCTCATTGCAATATTGGGAATATTAAGGAGTGCTTATTTTAATTGTAATGCTACTATATTTACCTGATCAATTTAATCAAAATAAGATGGAGAGTGGAAAGCAGTATCACAGATTTCATAATAATTCTTATACAAGATAAGTACTTGTGATATTCTAAAAGGGTTCTAACAACACAAAATTATCTAGCCTATGATGCACTTCTTCTACAAGCAGTTCACAGCTCAGCTCTTTCCGCAATAACGAAAGCGGATTGTTGATGGCAATAATGAAACACAACGATGCCCAGTAAACAGATGACATAACAATTAGTTTCTGAGATAAAGGAATGGAGTGCAATTCGTTTCATATAGGCTTTATACTGCACGCATAAGAAATGAGAAAAGAGCCTTACAGCATGCCCAGCCAACATTGTTGCATGCGTGGGTTAGAAATTCCAATGCTTTTTCTTGCATTGTTATACATGCAGGTGTTCACATAAAGGCTGACCATTGTCTGTCCATATTTACATATTGTTGGTAGTTGAAAAAATACAAAGAGAATTACTCTTACTTATAATTTGGTTACCTTCAATCATAAATGTAAAATGTGAATAATTAATATCAAATGTGTTCCCTATCAGAAGGAAATAAATTTAAAAATAATGAGAAGAAGCATAAGAAGGAATTGCAATTTCATCTGCCCTTATTTAAGAACATCATCACGTTTTATTATACTTGATTCATTTTAAAAGTAATTTTTCAAGGCCCTGGGGCTGTTGACCCCATCACCCATGTGCCAGGGAAAATGTTTCCGGGGGCCGCATGTTTCGCAGTTCTGGCATAGACAATGGTAGTGTAATCACCTCTGAAGTTGGCAGATCTCTCTTTTCAAGGAGACTGAGATGGAAATCATAATTTTTATCTCTTTCTGGTTCTAATCCATGTAACAATGGAGACTTATACCGCTCTTGCTTTTAAAGCCCAACAACTGAACATGTAATTTCGTTCTGACTTGTTAGGTTCATATTTGATTCACCTACATTTCCACAAGACTCACACATGTTTAATATATACACACAAGAAAGTGTTTCAAAATTTTTAAATTGAACTGAAAAATTGTAACCAGTGTAACATTTCATGCTGCTAATAATAATGCAGTAACTTAAGAACAGACCTGATGATGGTTATGTAATAGCCGAAATATGTAGTCTAAACAAGAGAAATATTGCACGAGTAAGCTTTTGGGAAATAAACACTTATAATTATCAGTGTTTATTTGAACATTTCAGTAAAATTCATTTCAAGAAAATCCACAGAAAAAAGAGCGCATTCTGCTTAGTTCAGGCAATTTATCTGTACGTTATTATAATCGTCATTACCAAGCAGAGAAAGCAACAACACAGAAGACAGCCATCTTCATTTTGGATGTTTGTCATATTCCCCTCCCTGGGCCAGAAACAAATACCTATAGGTAATCCTGAACTACATCGTGGTCACCAGGCCTAGCGACAGATGTAACCACAGATTATACAAACATGAGTTGTAACCACTTTCATTTTTCTAAATAAAATAATGTCTGACAATATCAAAAGTTGGTAAGAGTTCATCTTGAAAATTGCTCCTTCAATATTCTTACAGACACCAACTTCGAAAACAGGGCTTCCTTTCAGCTTCTTTCTTCGCCGTCCAAATGCTGCATGGACTGTGGTGCTATTCCGTTCATTCTCATGTGTTACGCGACTGACCGACCGCTACCGATCACTCACCATGTAGTAGCTGACTACAAGAAACATGGCCGACATTACACACGGGCGAGCGGGACGCTAAATCGACATTGGAATTTCACAAAACATTAGTAATAGTATATCTTCTTTTGACTAAGCAAATAAACCGTAAACAGCGCGATGATACATTTTAAATGTTATTTATGGTCCTCTTTGCCATCCATTCCTGACATTACACATGTGTAATACTCAACTTTGTCGTTAACACTTTCGTCTGTTTTTCCATGCCGGGCCATCCTTACTGCTGGGCAGCCGCACTAGGTCCCATACATCAACTATACGATGTATGAAATACGTAGCACTACATTTTAATGCAAATTATTTTGTCTGAATTATCAGTTTTCCAGAAATTGATTAAATAAGGTTTGCCTGTAAAGACATTTTACATTTCTAAGCATACTTTGTTCCCTCCACCTTTCTGCTAAAATGTAAATGAAGATTCTGGTTCTGAATAAAAGCAGGTCCCATGTCTGCAAAACAATGCTGTTGGAAGACACAACTGCTGCTATTCCATTTATACCTGACACATAAAATTTTTCTTTATAATTATAAATAAAAACTTAGGTTGAATCATGTGCAGTAATGTTTGTTGAATTGTATTTTTCTCTTCCTGTTTAAAAAATCAATATAACATGACGAAGCTTTCAAGAGAAACCTGTTCTGATAGCTAGAAGCTAACTTCATAGTGATGAAGTGTAGCCAAGACATAAAATCTGTAATTCCATCAACCAAATTGTGCATGTCTTTGTGAGAGCTACAGTGTTGCCACAAGATATCTTCTAAAATAATTTACTGTTCCCAAAATATTATCAGACTAAATATCATACTAATACAGAAAACAGCAAGTAAAAACGTAATTAAAGACAAAGTAAAATCTTCACCTACATTAACTTTTAAAGAAAGAAAGTAAAGAAGTCATGGTTTTCCATTCGCTCCTAGTTTATTTGAAATACATACTCTTTCAGAACTTCGTGACAGCAATCCACATGAATTAGTTTTATCTGATTCTGAAGCAACTGGGGTTTGGTACAGAGTGGTTGCAGATCTCGTAGGATGTGCAGGAGTGCAAGTGGTGGCAGAACTGTCCTTTGCCAAGATTTGCTTCGCTTTCCTCAGCGTCCTTTCTTGATCTCTCATTAGAGTCTCTAACTTGAATATCATACACTATAAGAAAATCATTAGGGTGTTCATTAGCCAATGAGCATTAAACTTTGAGCATTTTACATCCACGCAATGTTCTTACATTTAAAATTAAAAGATATGGTATGACTGTCATGTGTCAAGATCAGTATAACTACATCAATGACAGACAATGAAGAAAAATCATTATTACAGCATGCTGTGTCCAATGGACGTTTTCCATCCATAACATTGAAATGGTTAATTTATATAGAAAACATGGCGGTCATACTACACAGGGTATTCAGGAAGGCCAGTTTGTTGATATCTACCAGTCATTGTCTCAAAAATACACTGTGTGAATGAAATACTCTATCTTTTCTATGGCGCAACAGCCCGAAGCTGAGCCTGGGCCTCCTCCCATGTGGGAGGCTTCTTTGTCTTTGAAATGTGCATTTGTGAGTAGTGAATGACAAGACCACTGCCTCTGCACAATTTTTACTCAATCCTGATTTGTCTGCTAGAACCATGTAGTAGTGAGACGGGTGAGAAATGGCTGCTGAATCATGCTCGTAAGGTTCTTTTAAATGCCATAAATCTACAACATGGGACCACTGACTTTACTTCCCCTCTGAAGGAAGATATGCTACGGATTATTATCACCGTTAAAAATCTATCGACCTTGGCCAGGTTTGAACCTGCAAACCTTGGGTCCAGCGTCGAGCACACTAACCTCCAGTCGACAGAGGGCGACAACGAAATACTCTACCAGCCACATTTTGCTTGAAAAATTGTTTCATCTACTTAGAATTTAATGAAATACCCTAAAACATATTTTGGCCTACACGGAAAGTGGTCACTTGTTCAAGGAGTCCTACCAAATACCTATGATTCATACTTTCAAGTGACTTTCGGATCTGGAAGAGGTCAGAAGGCCTAAACCATAAAGACTGACGATGTAAAGTGGCAGTCAAAGCAGTGCCCCTACAAACGATACAGTTTCATCTACTGGCTCTACCTTGGGTCCTCTCTTATTTAACATTTTTATTAATGACCTTTGTGACAAAATCAAGTATTCTAAATCTGTGGATGACTGCAAAGCTCTTCTGATATTGATTGCGTACATCAGTGGTGTGATGATAACAACATGGAACTCAACATAGAGAAAACCAAAATGATATCGTTCACACGTAAAACTAACAGTATTCATTTTAATTACGTTTTTAGTGGCTGTTTAATCTTGCGTACTAATTGTGTAAAAGATCTTGGTGTCTTGTTAGACAGTAAACTGTATTTGTCATTGTCATGTAAATTTTGTTCATTCTCAGGCACTAAGGACCTTAGGGCTTATTCGTTTTATTATATATAATTTTTCCTCTCTAGAGAGCCTTGTTGTTTTATAAAATGCTTTAATTAGATCAAAGCCTGAGTATGCCTCGGTTGTATGGAATAATCTTACACAGACAGATTATAATAAATTAGAAAATATTCAAAGGAAATTTTCCAGTTTGTGCAATTACCAATTTTTTCAGTTTAATAACTCACGTAAATATGAATTGATCGTAACTACTTTAAATTTTAGAACACTCTATTCCAGACGACGACAACTCGATGCTTTATTTCTTGTTAATGTCTTTAAGGGCAAAATAAATTGCCATTCCAGTATGGACAATGTTGTATACGTGTGCCGCCAAGGCAAATAAGAGAAATTTCTACTTTTAGTGTGAGCAGTGCGCTAAGACATAGTCCTTCAGCCAGGTGCGTCATCGCTGCAAATGACGTATGTAAATCTTTGGACATATTTAGTACAAACATTATTTCCCTTGAGGGCAAGTTCTGAATAGGTTATCATGATAGATGATCTAGGTTGGTTATTAGTTCCTTGTATTCCTTTAACGTTTTACATTTATATTAGCATTTCCCTAGGTGGATTATTTGCTTTTATTTGTATTTCTTCATTTAGTGTCTTTGTGTATAATATTGTCTCTATTTTGGGTTTGCCTATATTTAATACTGTACATATATATGTTTAGTTAATTTGTTTGTGAGATATATTTTCATTATTATTGTATGTATAATCAGCCTATCGGGGCTGCAGTCGCCACAGCCGGCTTTATAGTAAACACGTGTTTCAGACCTCAAGTTGTCTCATATCATCATGTTTTAAAATCAAAATGTATAAAGATTGCATTTTTTTGCATGGATGCTACAGGTTCTGACTATTTCACCCCCCTAACCATTAAGAATACAAGAAACTTCTGATTAAGCAGTTTTCTCCAACCTTGTGTTGCTTCCTTTCTCTTAGGACCGTATAACCTCCACAGAACTGTTGTCAAATACAGGTAACCCTCGATTTGCGCCGACTCAGAATAACGCCGATTTTGAAACGAGAAAGCCAAAAAGTGAAAAAAATTGCTATTATTTATAACGTTTTACAATGTTTCTTGTACTGCTTCTTATACTAAATCGTAATTCTTACATCGCTGATAATGAATAAAAATTATAAATACAGTCATCTCTGCATTTACGTATGTTTCGTTGACGCGAATTTGCTGCAATGAGATCGATGAATCGGTGAAAGCTGTTTGTTGAAATGCAAACTTTTGCACGTGCGAGTTTGCTCTTGTGCTACAGCGAAGAGGAGCGTTATGGCATCCATGAGACATTATCGTGAAATTTTGAAAGAAAGAAAGAATAAATCACGACAGTCCACACTACATACCTTCTTTAAGAAACATGGCGGACCTCAACCAGGGACGTCGTCAGAGAACTAACGGCGCTTTATTTTATTTACGTTATTTCAGTGCCTTAAATGTAATGCCCTTAGATTACTCGTCAATGTTCGGATGCTGGGAAAGCATGTCATTGACTTCCCATTGATTTACATTATAAAATCGTTGCAATTTACGCCGGGGTAAATCGAGGGCTACCTGTACCTTCAGTCAAATTGAGCTGAATTCCTTCCCAGAGTAAATTCTTGGATTTTTAAACTGGCTTGGCTAATGTATTGTATTAGAAAATTTCATACCTTGAATGATTTTTGGTAGTGGTGAGACTATTTGTGTTTCTTCCCAGTTTCTGAAGTACCCAAAAGTTGGCCATGACTGCTGCCTTATATGCCCTTTTAAATTAATTTTTTATTCATCAACCTATAATTTAGTAGGATTTGAGGTTATGTTTGACAGAGTATGAAGAAGGCTGTCTTCTGGGTTGCAGTGCCATGTAGTATGGTACAAGTTTACCAACATTTTGGAGATCCAGAGGACAGTCATTCTACTATATGACAATACTTGGACTGAACTACTGACAGCATTGTTAAATAAATCAATAAATGTTACATTCTGTGGAGTAGAAATATTTACTTGGCGAAGAAACTACAATACTTTAAGTAAAAAAAGATCCTTAAACTAGATATTTTAATGTGTCACTGTACCTTCAGGAGCTGAGCAGTCTGAAGGGGACTGGAAGAAGAAGCTGAGGATTTTATATACAAGAAATTAATGAAGCGAGAAATTTCTTCTCAGTTTTTCATTAGGAGATGTATATTTGTATGTTTTGTCTTCTGGAGACAGTAGCTCCCCATTACATGGAGAATTGTTGAGAATATATAATTAATGACAAATCTTTGTCATATAATATATATCACCATCACAGAATGTAAGATATCTCAAAACTAATTGTTCATTTACTGTGTAATACTTTTAAGGAAGTCAAGAGTTCATAATATTTTCATACCTTTGTTTTTTAAGCTTTGCATAGCCAAGGAAGTATAACCGTCCTTGGTTAGTTGTTTGCCTCGGCTAGCCAGGGACTCAGGGTCGTTCACGGGGATCGAGTAAATGACGAACAGATAATAATTAGCTGTTGATCTAATTATACTTTTATTATGTATTTTCTTCGTTACACAACTTTACAAAAATCTTAACCTCTACCGTCAAGAAACTTTCCAAGACTCTTTTTACGACTGCCCAGACACCCTTCCCGAACACCACTGCTTGCTGCTGGCTCACTCCCCATAAAGACCACATGTGAGTCCTCCCCCTACTTTCTCACTTAACGCAGCCGTTTCTTTGTTTTTAAAGAATTTCGGCCAGCTCGCCCTTGCAGCGTTTGCTCCACAGAACTCTAATGTCTGGACGGTTACAACCTCCCCAATCCAGTGTGGTGAGGGTCGAAACTTAAGATAAGCGACACTCAACTCACTTGATTTTGCCTCCGGAGTTCGTGACAATCTTATAAAATTTTAGAAAATACAATGTTACACAATCACTAGTGTGTTTTACCAGACAGTAGGTAAAATAGAACAAAACACATGAACAATTCATAATAAATGTAGTAACTCATTATCCTGAGAGCTTCTTGGATCACAGTAGACTGGTTAATAAACACTTGTCCCAAATACAGGAATACACGGGGACTGTTTAATACAACAACAAATCTTAAACATATACTTTTCTAATCTGATATTTGACCTCCTAATTTAATAGCCTGCCTTAGAATTATTAAGATATTTTTAATTTAATCTTCTAAGGGAACATTCTTTTCCTCTTAATTAATTAGTGGTTCTTTGTGGTGCGATGGTTGATGATTTTGTTTACGTCCTCTTATTGCAATCCATTTCTTTACTTCATAACATTGGTCAACGTATTCATTAGTTATTTTCGTCGCTTTATTTATTTATTTCATACTCGAAGATTCCTTATATTCGTCGCTTTATCTTCCTTGCTACACATTCGAACATTATTTACTTATTTTCGTTGACCATTATGTTATTTCCCTCAAATCTTATTCGAAGCATAATTATGGACCATTATTGATTCAGTAGACCAGCATTTAGCACAGAACAACAACATAAACAGAAACACAAGTTTCAAAGAACAATACGTGCGTTACTACTGAGAACCACTTAAGACCTAAAGAAATGCAATTTTCAGTTTTCTAACAGATGATCTAAAATCTGTTAAGGACCAACATAAGTATATTACGTCAATTGACAACTGTAAAATAGAAGAGCTATCAAGACAGGTCTCTTGCATCCAATGAAATTGAAATATATCAGGCATTACAAAATCATGAATTTGCCATTACAAAGATAAACAAATAAAAGAAGTGACAATTCAAATACCAAACAAAACTCTCAATCACAAATCACATCTTAAAACTTATTATCCTTATTATTACATAAAACAAAACATGAATAAACAATAGTCTTCTATTGTACACATTGACCGGCAATTCAACAACCCAGTCGCACATCTACAAGTTATATACTTCCTGAAGCAACCAATTGGGTGAGTGATAAGGACCACTAAAACTTGATACTGAACCATCTTGCTTTGTATTATTTCCTAATTCACACTCATTTTATCATTACTAACACCCAAATGTAGTCCTCACTATCTGTTTTCAGACATAAACTTCCTTTTACTCATCACCACCTTCATCACCTTCTTCCTCTAGGACCTCTTGTTCATCTTCTTCTGCCAGTACCTCATCATCATCCTCTTCCTCACTTACTGGTTTTCCAAACGTTCGTTGTTGGGGACGCACGTCACCAGCATTTGTTTGCCTGCGAACAAACGGTGAAGCCTGCGGATCCATTTGAGGTCTCTGATTTGGTCCTGAGTTGCTTCTTCCATTTCTATCCATAGATTCTGGATCCCGAGGGCTACAATCACGGAAGGCTTCCCGATCATATTGTCGATAAGGTTCCCATCCACGTTGATAATCACGTTCGTGGTACCGAACTTGTTGTAAGCGTGGCGGACTCCTCATTCGTCCATTATCTTGACCCTGATAAGAGCGGTGGTTTCCGTCGTTGAAACGAGATCCAGGGTTTGTTGGGGCTGAAGCGTAGTTTGACGACGACTGATCAGAATCCAACGCCTCTACTTCATTGAGAAACGTTACCGCATCTGGTATACTTTTTGGTGGCGCAATGACCCACGATCTTTGTTCTACTTCTTCAGAAGTTTTACGTAGTGGTGTTAACATTTCTGTCCTTACATTCATCATTTCCTCCTTAGTTTCTTTTAGTTTATTTTCTAATTTCTCATTTAACTTAGCAAAATCTGCCTTGATTTCGTTCTTAAATTCCTGCATTTCTTTCCTAATTTTTTGATTTTCTTTCTTCATTTCGGTCAACATATTGATGATCGTGGTTAACTGATCAATATCCGTGTTCACCACACTATTATCTACGTCTATATCGCTATCTCTCTTACCGCTTCGGAGAGTCCTCTTCGCAGCCATGTTCTCGTTCTGGGTGAAAAGCTGTATAAATGATGCTACTCCCCGCTCCGTCCGTCTTGTTCTGGGTTTATTCCGATCAATATCGGGCCCCAGGTTGAAGAGCCAATTTCTATAACCGTCCTTGGTTAGTCGTTTGCCTCGGCTAGCCAGGGACTCAGGGTCGTTCACGGGGATCGAGTAAATGACGAACAGATAATAATTAGCTGTTGATCTAATTATACTTTTATTATGTATTTTCTTCGTTACACAACTTTACAAAAATCTTAACCTCTACCGTCATGAAACTTTCCAAGACTCTTTTTACGACTGCCCAGACACCCTTCCCGAACACCACTGCTTACTGCTGGCTCACTCCCCAAAAAGACCACATGTGAGTCCTCCCCCTACTTTCTCACTTAACGCAGCCGTTTCTTTGTTTTTAAAGAATTTCGGCCAGCTCGCCCTTGCAGCGTTTGCTCCACAGAACTCTAATGTCTGGACGGTTACAGAAGAAGTGATGGTTTCATCAAATGATCCTTTATTGACATTACATAACTTCTGCATTTTAATTCCATATTTTAATCATATTATCCTTCTAGAGTTATAGAAATCCTAAACTATCATAGGAAAACAATGGAATACAACGTTTTTGTTGGAAATTCTACTACTGATTGATGAGAAAGGGGAGGATAATACTAAGATGTCTATAAAGGAAGTGTCATGAATATATGATCTAATGCCGAAGGAAACTATGACGCAACAGTTAGTAAAGGAATGGAGTGCAATACGGTTCATTCAGTCTATTATACTGCATGCATAAGAAATGAGAAATGACCCTTGCGGCATGCTGTGTCAATATTGTTGCAGGTGTGGTTTAGAAATTCCAACAATCGTCAAAAAATGACATCAACAATGTCAACAGATATTTGTTTACTAGGCATTGTTGTGGAATACAACAATGACGAGTACAACACAACAATGCCTAGTAAACAAAATTAGATTAAATGCACATTTATGTCTGTTCACTGCGCAGATTTCTCTTAGTACTTTTCTGTGCCAAGCGTAAATTCAGTTCAAATTTTTATGGCCGAGTTCGCCATCTGCTATTTACGCCATTATCCTGCCACGAGGCTGTCATTCTTTTTATGAAGTCGAGTCTGTAAATATGAGAATAAGAGAAGTCCCGTGTTCCTCGCAGGCACAAAATCTGATGCATAAACCACTGACTGTCAAATCGTGCGTCTTCTATATATGTCCGTGTTTTCAAACCACACATTTTATTCGCGCAAAACAACTGATGCTGCGCTCTGCAGGATTGGGTAGGAAACAATGGCGTAACAGTGGCCTTTGGGTTGAAATTGTGTTTTGAGGTCGAAACTAGAAAGCGACTGGTGCGTAAGGGGTGGAATTATTACCCCTCATTTTGGTGGCTTCGATAGGTGGTGGGAATTCGAAACGAAGTTATCGTTTCTTGTCTTTTATGGTCAGAATACAGCAGAAGACATTGGCGTACGAAATTCCTATATTACTTTGCAGCCGTGTAAACGAACGTCTAATGAGCACAATTTCAACGGATCATTCCGAAGAAGCTGAGAACATCGTAGACGGGTTGTAGTAGTCAGGATCTGATTTGAATCATACGACGTTGGCATCGCAGCGAAAGATCGACGCGTCTAGAGACTTTTGTGTGGCATAGCCCACATCCTCAAACATGATTTCCTTAAGATCGGTTTTAATATTGTCGTGTCATCTACATGCAAGTCTGATCAAATGGCCTCTTCCCTTGAGGCTGTCCATCAAAATTCTATACGCATTTGTCATCCCCAGTGCGTGCTACATACCTCACCCATTTCACATTCGTAAATTTTGATCATAATAGGTCAATGAAGACAGGACCGATAGAGAAATATCTATATAACTATTTGACGGGGCGGATGTGATGCTATGCGTTGTTCTTTGCGGTAACCTGCATAAGAATTCGCCTAATAAATTAACGCCGCTAGAAGAGACAAGCAAATTATTGGTTTCATTCAATACCGTTCCGATTAATTAAGCTTGTGGAAGTTCTGATTATGTAAATGTGTATCTTCTGGCGGCACTACCGGTGTTTAAAGCTGTCAAGGTACAACGTTTAGCATGCTAGTATTTACGTAGCTTCACAAATCTATTTAATGCTTCAGATGCAACTAAAAGAACATTATTTACGATCGCACAGATGTATACAGATTTTTCCAGAATTGTAGTCGATGTTTGTTGAGGTCATGCCGCAAGCTCAGTTCCTGGTCAATATTCAGGTACGAGTGTTCATCGACAATGTTGTGTCCCAGAACGTTCGCACTCGGTGACAGCGCGTAGTTAAACAAGTACTCCAATTCGTCCCCGTGCGTTGTCCCTAAAGAATTACTAGAATCGGAGAGGTAATGACTGCCTTCTGGAAAGCTGTTTTCGGAACGCTATGTAGCCTCATATTTTCTCTCCTTCAGAAGCAAAACACATTTTCGAATAATGATAACTTGAAACTCGCCCGGTAGATTATCGACGTTTAGACGCTGCTTTATTCTCCCGAAAGCTCCGCTGAATGAGAACTCGTAATAGTGGAAACCGCTCCCATCTTTTCGACTGCGTCGTTGACGTCCTTCACGAACCAAACATCTGAAATCATATGTGAAATAAAAACGCGCAAAGAGTACGGAGTTTTTATTTTCTTTGCGATACCGGAAACATTTATGCTAGCAGAGGTGATGGGGTCAACAGCCCCGGGCCCTTGAAAAATAATTTTTAAAATTAATAAAGTATAGTAAACCATGACGTTATTTTTAATTAAGGTCAAATGAAATTGCAATTCTTTCTTATGTCTCTCCCCATTATTTTTAAATTTATTTCCTTCTGATAGAAAACACATTACATTTATGATTGCATGTAACCAAATTATAAGTTAGAGTAATTATTTTTGTTTTGTTTTTTCAACTACCAACAATGTGTAAATTTGCACTGACAATGGTCAGTTTTTGTGTGAACACCTGCGTCTACAACAATGTAAGAAAAATATTCGAATCTCTAACCCACACCTGCAACAATGTTGGTTGAGCATGCCACAAGGCTCTTTTCTTGTTTATTATGCACACAGTATAATAGCCTGAATGAACCACTCTTTTGCCGAAGAAACTAATTGTTACGTCATCTGTTTACTCGGCATTGTTGCATTAGTATATATTGGCATCAACAATGAGAATGTTGAATTTGAGAGTGAGCATTGGTGGAGGACTGATCAGGCAGACGCGGTGGGACCGAGTGGAGAGTGGTATGAAAACCGACCACGCGAGTGGAGAACGGACAGAGGTCGCCCAAGGGCAACCGAGGGCGACCGATGTTCAGCAGGCCAGCCGAGGCCGTCCCCAAAAGACGGCCAAGTCGGCACAACGAGTGGTTAGACTACTCGGCTACCCTGACTGAGGTTTTCCGTGCTTTTCCTCAGTTGTAAGGCGAATGCCAGGGTATAACTTAATAGGGGCACGGCCCGCCTCCCTCCCCCCCGATCATGGAGGCCATCAGCTGAAGTGATCTTCCCCCCATGCCGCAGAGGCCTTCAGCCGAAACGGCCCCTCCCTCTCTGGGTTCAAACCCCAGAGATCCAACCAACCAAATTCCTTTGGACAACTTGCCTGACGGGATAACCTCCCATCAGCAGCAACGGATCCCAGTTTGAATGGTCGGGGCTCCCGCCACGACGAAACCCCGTTAGCGTTAGCAAAATTTCCGTTTTTTTTATATTAAGACCGTTTACCATTTCCAGCAATGCGCCTTGTGTGCAGGAATGGTTTCACCTAGGTAGGGACGATGCTTGCGCTTAAACAGGCCTCTGCCCTCAGTTAGCTTTTTGGTTGGTTGGTTGGAATGTTGAATTTGATATCACGGGGTACTAGGCCTATATAAATGGAGGACAACATGGAGAGGAAGTGATTTTAATTCTCATGCAGCAAAGCCTGGGGGCAGAAGATTCAGCAACAACCAAACTGCATCGCAAATGAGCCACATGCATGGAAGGATCCAATATAAGGATCGGTAAAGACGCAAGTAAAGAAACATTTTATTCTGATGGACTGCTGAAACTTAGGGACCGATGGTCTGTCTGTGAGAGGAGAGATGTTGAAGAGAATATATCTAACTACTGCACAGTTATTTTGTCACAACACATAACAAAATGTCCTCATTTATTTTAGTGCATTGAGAAGAGAACTGGATTCCAAGGACTGGTCACATGTGACCATGAGAGGTGTAGGAAAATTCTCTATTCCACTCAGTTCAGTGAGAGGGAAAGCGTTAATAAAAGAATTAGGTAGTTCATCTTCATGAGCAGGTGGAAGAAGCCAATGCACTTATGTGTACATGATCAGCTACTTACTGTCATGGCTCATGCATTTCCACCGATAGCCAGCAAGGCAATTGATTAAATTGTGTTGTGAACTCCCAGTTGTGTCACTAAGTGAGCACAATGCTAAATGGCATTTCTTTTACCTATGGCTCTGTAGCACAACAGCAACAGGTAACTGCACAGTGATGAGTAACCAAAAAATGTGTGCAATCTGTACTTTGTGCATTACACTGTCTTTAATGTTAGTGGTTCTAGCGTGCATTCCACGTTCTTCAAGGTCTGACATTAGCAGAACACATTGTTTCAGTTCCAAAATGGTACTGTTATTTCTACAATAGAAGTTTTGTGAATCCGAACAGAAATGACATTTTTAAAATATTTGTAGAGAAATTGTCTGTTGCTGGTGGCCCATTACGGTTTTATTTTCAATCTGGAAACAGAGGGGTGTATGTTCTGTTGATATTAACAGACTTTGTTTCAGCTGCATTGATAGTGTAATATTGAAAGACTGCATGGACAAGGAAATAGGAAATTGCTGCTTATTTGGAGGTACTACACTACAGTTGCTGGACAGACTGAGAAAATGCATGAGAAATCTGTTAGAACCTGAGTAGCTTGGCTGAAATGAAAACCAACCTGCATAGGCTTATCGTTAATGTGTTCATTAGGGTATTCATACATATTGTCATTGCATGCAAACGTGATTAGATGATGTAGCATGTAAGCTACATAACTGATAATGCCACACCCAAGCAAACAATAAAGCTTGTATGAAATGGAGAAGAGAAAACATCACATATTCCTCCAATTTTAGTGGACTGGTGGCACACTAATAGCCAGACCACTGAAGACAATAACCCTTTCCATGTCACATACCTGCATTTATCCTGAAACAAGAAAATGGTGTATGTTGATGTCTCGCTACTCAAACACTACTTAAGAAGTATACTTACAATTACTGTTCCCCACTGCTTCCATCATCAGCTGACTTGACATGGTCAGAATTCCTGTTCCATGAGTGGTCATCCTCTGTGCTATCAACTTCTTAAAACTCTTTTTCAAGTTAACGAAAGCACCATGCAATTGAGCAACTTCATTTTCACTGTTGGTGTGAATTAATGCTTTCAAAAAATTATTCATCCCTTGCTTGTATTCTCTTTCACTTCAAAACCATATACTGATATAAGAATCTTAAAACTTTGCATATCGTGTAGTGTATTAGAACATAAAATAAGCAAACAAACAACTATTAACACTATATAGTGTTAATAGTTGTTGGTTACTTATTTGATATGATATAAGAATGTTTAATGATAAGTTTATGTATTTCAATACTTGTACAATATGTCAATAAATTCAGTGCTTTTACAGACTAAGTTATTGTGACTTTATCTTCATTCACTAACAAAATGTCAAAGTACCCATTCTTTGGATTGGTTATTACGATGCAATTACAGAATTTGTATACCTAGACAACAGGTTTCTATCTGATCTCTTCTAATCTTAATCCAGAACGAGCCTATTTATCAGCTCAATAATTGTGGTGTGAGTGCACATATGCATAATCTTATAAATCTAAAGGTTTGTGAAGAGGGCATGTTATTAAACTGATGCATATCTTGGATTTATTTCATCTTTTTGCTTTTAGACAAAAATATTTCATAAGCCAGGCCACGCTTCTTTCATTCCCCAGTTCTGACTGGTTCACTCTCCCAGCCTTCCCATCCTCCAACCCCACATAAATCCCTGCACTTCCCAGCCCTGAAGATGGAGATGTTTCTCAAACATGCTGTCATCTACCAGCAAGTCTACATTGCTATGAACCCCAGAAAAACAGCATCATCAATTCATTCAGATGTTATGCTATTATTTGACACCCCTAGCTGTCATAATGACATCTTCTAATTTAACAATGTTTCAGTATTAATTTACACCCAAGCTACAGATGGCATGGACAGAAACAGAATCAGACATCACTTAATTTATATTTATGATAAGTTTTAATAATATGTACTTTGCATGTACAATTTTGTAAGGCAATCTGACATTTCTTTGATATGATTACAAGCAACTGAACAGCCATAGGGCCAACATAAACAAGAAAACTGTTCAAATACAACTTACATCTCGTCTGGCAACAAATGTGAAACAAAATTTATCACCAACCCTGACAGGAATTGAAAACTGGCCATCCAGTCAGCTGATCTCTGAACATTGGTCATTTAAAGTCTCTTTATAGACTAGTTAACAGAGAATTTTATATTTACTGACAAATAACATCCGTCCAATATGTTCACTGTATGGTTACAGAACAATAATAAGAAATCTGAAGAGAACTCAACCTGAAATCAGCTGGTGGACAACAACTTATGAAAACAATACAACCCTTCTGCCTCTGCATTAACATACTAGAGCAATAAAATAGCCATTCAAATCTTTTGTAATCATCTTACTAAAAATATTATAAATTAAAAAAAACGTTACTGATTGTTGTCAAATGCATTGTTAACCTGCAAAAGACAGTAAGAAGACTATCAACATCAAAGAATTTTCAACATCCCTGGTTAAAGCCTTGAACCATAACTGCACATAGTCCACTTCTTACACTTTTAACAATTTCTATGTACAGGTAACGTTACACCACAAGGAAGGGGTCAGTCAAAGGAATATCACAGCACCAACATATCACGAGACTTTCATAGGATAAGAATACTTCTTATGTGAGTGTATGCAGTACTATAAAGGAATTCCTATATAAATTATTATTTGCAAAGTTCTTTATCTCTAAGCCATTTCCAAGGTTCAGAAACACCAGCTCTAGTTAACGACAGCACATTTACGTTTATTGCCCACACACACAGTTTTGTTTGTCACTGGGAGTCACATCTTCAGTACGTTGTATAACCGTCCTTGGTTAGTCGTTTGCCTCGGCTAGCCAGGGACTCAGGGTCGTTCACGGGGATCGGGTGAATGACGAACAGATAATGATTAACTATTGATCCAATTATACTTTTATTATGTATTTTCTTCGTTACACAACTTTATAAAAATCTTAACCTCTACCGTCAAGAAACTTTCCAAGACACCCTTCACGACCCTTACTGCCCGCTGCTGGCTCACTCCCCAAAAAGGACCACATGTGAGTCCTCCCCCTACTTTCTCACTGCACGCAGCCGTTTCTTTGTTTTTGAAGAATTTCGGCCAGCTCGCCCTTGCAGCGTTTGCTCCACAGAACTCTAATGTCTCCACTACCACTGGGAGCATACAGTTCACGTCATTCGACGAAATTTCTTGTGGGGAGGTAAGCCAGTGTCATATGCATATTCTCGCAGTAAGTTGGCCAACAGACGATCAAAGAATTCATCAAGTCTTTTGGCATCTTGATATATCAGACTATGTTTCTGTAAGTGACAAAGAAAGTTCATAAGTACATCCTGTACATCAAGCAATGATGACTTCCAACTTTAATGGCGATATAATTAAAGTCTCTGGTTACATGTTACATCACATCTTTTGTACAATACTAGTAGGATCAGCATACAACCACCCTTTTATTTACAAATAACATTCAACTGGGATCTAGTCAAATGTCTACAAGTTTCTATTTTTAATTCTAAAGTAACTCTGAAAATAATAACACAGTGAAAGAAAACTATGGAGCATGGCAACTGGTAGCTAAACACAGTTGACAAAGCTTTATGGTCATTAATGCAAACCATAAGGCTGAGAATATGGAACACAACAATGCCGAGTAAACAAATATCTGTTGACATTGTTGATGTCATTTCTTGAAGACAACGAGGAATCACAAATTTTTATAGTAAGATTGTTGTGTTGTGCTAGGCATTGTTGTGTTGTGCTCGGCATTGTTGTGTTCCACAACAATGTCGAGTAAACAATCTGTTGACATTGTTGATTACGTCATTTCTTGAAGACAACGAGGAATCTACGTCCAACCCCACCCTTGCAAATCTTCGTTTTCTTTTTTGTTCTTCTGTTCTAGTTGAATAAGTTTTTCTGCGGTTATCAATGTAAGTCGCTCTTCGCTTTTTTTATTTGTTAAGTAGGTCTCATGATTTAGTTCTTTACGTTGCTATTCAGAGGCCAATTTTTCTTGGTCAGTCAACTTTCTACGTCCAACCCCACCCTTGCAAATCTTCGTCTTAAAATCGATCATAATAGTTTTCGTAATCGTAATATATCGAGTATATATGAGTAGTATTATTAGTATCACTTTACCTTGTTGCAGTTGTTGGATTTGGTACCTCAAATAGTTGATAACTTCTGCTTTCACTTTTCTGATGTTTTAAGCCAACTGTCAGTCAATTTTTAATAATGCGACGTGCTGCTTCTGTAGAAGTGATAATGCGACTGGCTTGGTAGTGAAGCGTTATTTGTTTACTCGGCATTGTTGCGTTGTACTCGGCATTGTTGTGTTCCACAACAATGCCGAGTAAACAAATATCTGTTGACATTGTTGATGATGTCTTTTCTTGAAGACAACGAGGAATCACAAATTTTTATAGTAAGACTAGAGAAGAGCGCTCCTTTCGGAGCTCCTCGGGGGGGGGGGGGGGGGGGGGGGGTTGGTCAAGTTTTTAAAACGCAACCAAGGGGATTGGTCAATTGTTCAAAAAGCAACCAACCCCCCCTTCGGGGAGGGGGGTTGGTTGGTTGCGTTTTGAAATCTTCAGTCAGAAAATAAACTAACCCCCCCGAATTGAGGGTTAAAACACTTGACCAACCCATTCTTGGGGGGGGGGGTTGATCAAGTGTTTAAAAAGCAACCAACTAAAATAAACTAACCCCCCCGAATGGAGGGTTAAAACACTTGACCAACCCCACCACTTCGGGTTGTTGGTTGTGTTTTAAAATTTTAAGTAACACACTAAACTAACCCCGCTGTCTCTATCTGATATTTTACTTCTTTACGTCGCTGTTCAGAGGCCAACTGTTCTTGGTGAGTCAACTTTCTACGTCCAACCCCACCCTTGCAAATCTTCGTCTGCTTTCTTCCCCTTCTCTTCTTGTTGAATACGTTTTTCTACGTTTATCAATGTATGTCTTACATCGCTTTGCTTCATTTGTTAAATAGTTCTGATGTTTTAGTTCTTTACGTCGTTGTTCAGAGGCCAACTGTTCTTTCTCAATCAACTATCTTCGTCCAACACCACCCTTTGCAAATCTTTGTTTGTTTTTATTTAGCTCTTCTGTTTATCTTCAATACTTCTGATGTTTTAGTTCTTTACGTCGCTCTGCAGAGGCCAACTGTTCCTGATCAGTCATCTATCTACGTCCAACCCCACCCTTTGCAAATCTTCGTTTGTCTTTCCTTTGCTCTTCTGTTTTTCTTGAATACTTTTGATGTTTTAGTTCTTTACTTCGCCGTTCAGATTCCAACTGTTCTTGGTCAGTCAACTATCTACGTCCAACCCCACCCTTTCCAAATCATCGTTTGTTTTTATTTAGCTCTTCTGTTTTTCTTGAATACTTCTGATGTTTTAGTTCTTTACGTTGCTCTTCAGTGGCCAACTGTTCTTGGTCAGTCATTTCTCTACGTCTAACCCCACCCTTTGCAAATCTTCGTTTGTTTTTCTTTTGCTCTTCTGTTTTTCTTGAATACTTCTGATGTTTTAGTTCTTTACGTCGCTCTTCTGTGGCCAACTGTTCTTGGTCAGTCAACTATCTACGTCCAACCCTACCCTTTGCAAATATTCGTTTGTTTTTATTTTGCTCTTATGTTTTTCTTGAATATTTCTGATGTTTTAGTTCTTTACGTCCCTGTTCAGAGGCCAACTGTTCTTGTTCAGTCAACTTTTACGTCCAGCCCCACCCTTGCAAATCTTCGTCTTAAAATCGACCATAAAGTCAGTTTTCATAATACTTTCTTAATCGTAAATTATCGTATGAGTATCAGTTTACCTTGTTGGAGTTGTGTTCTATTATATCTAACCAATTTGTAGCCATTTGTTTACTTGCCATTGTTTGATGACGTGTGTTCTATTATAAACAACCAATTTGATTATTGTGTTCTATTATAATGTATATAATATTGGTACAACAATGCCGAGTAAACAAATGTAACGTAACGCAATCAACCTTGGTTAGTCCCGAAGGGGAGTTAGTTTAGTGTCTCATTCAAGTGTTTTTACCCTTGAGTAAGAAACTAAACTAACCCCCCCGATTGGGGGGTTTAAACACTTGACCAAAACACCGAAGAGGGTTGGTTGCGTTTTAAAATCTTGATTAAGACACTAAACTAACCCCCGTGTATAAACAAATATAAGGTGATATTGTTAATGACGTCATTTTTTGATAACGATGGCTAATCATTTCGGAGCGCTTCCTGTAATCTGATATTTTACTTCTTTACGTCGCTGATCAGAGGCCAACAGTTCTTGGTTAGTCAACTTTCTACGTCCAAACCCACCCTTGCAAGTCTTCTTTTTTTCTATTCTGTTTTTTGTTGAATAGTTCTGATGTTTTAGTTCTTTACGTCGCTGTTCAGTGGCCATCTGTTCTTGATCAGTCAACTTTCTACGTCCAGCAACACCATTGCTAATCTTCGTCTGTTTTTTCTTTTTCTCTTTTCTCTTCTGTTCTTGTTGTATACGTTTTTCTATGTTTATCAATGTAACTCTCCCTTCGTTTTTCTTTATTTATTAAATAGATCTGATGGATAAGCTCTTTACGTCGCTTTTCAGAGGCCAACTGTTCTTGGTTAGTCAACTTTCTACGTCGAACCCCACCCTTGCAAATCTTCGTCTGTTTTTCTACGTGTGTTATTAATATGGTCTCGTTTAACAATGTAAGTCTTCTTTCGCTTATCCTTATTTGTTAAATAGATCTGATGTCTTAGTTCTTTACATCGATGTTCAGAAGCCAACTGTTTTAGGTCAGACAACTTTCTACGTCCAACCCCACCCTTGCAAGTCTTCGTTTGTTTTCTTCTGCTCTTCTGTTGTTGTTCAATAAGTTTTTCGCTTTTCTTCATTTGTTAAGTATGTCTGATGTTTTAGTTCTTTACATCGCTGTTCAGATGCCAACTGTTTTTAGTCAGACAACTTTCTACGTCCAATCCCACCCTTTCAAGTCTTCGTTAGTTTTCTTCTGCTCTTCTGTTCTTGTTGAATAAGTTTTTCTGCGTTTATCAATGCAAATCTCCCTTCGCTTTTCTTTACTTGTTAAGTAGGTCTGATATTTTAATTCTTTACGTCGCTGTTCAGAGGCCCACTGTTTTTGGTCAGTCAACTTTCTACGTTCAATCCCACCCTTGCAAATCTTCGTCTGTTTTTCTACATATGTCGTTAATATGGTCTCGTTTATCGATGTAATTCTTCTTTCGCTTTTCTTTATTTCTTAAATATGTCTGATGTTGTAGTTCTTTACGTCGCTGTTCAGAGGCCAATTGTTCTTGGTCACTCAACTTTCTACGTCCAATCCCACCCTTGCAAATCTTCGTCTGTGTTTCTACGTGTGTCGTTAATATGGTCTCGTTTATCAATATAAGTCTTTTTTCGCTTTTCTTTATTTCTTAAATAGGTCTCATGTTGTAGTTCTTTACGTCGCTGTTCAGAGGCCAACTGTTCTTGTTCAGTCAACTTTTTACGTCCAGCCCCACCCTTGCAAATCTTCGTCTCAAAATCGATCATAAAGTCAGTTTTTATAATAGTTTTCATAATCGTAATATATCGAATATATATTGTTGGAGTTGGTACTTCAAATACTTGATAACTTCTTCTTTCACTTTCCTGATGTTTTAGGACAACTGTTAGTCAATTTTTAAGAATGCGACGTGCTGCTTCTGGAGCAGTGATAATGGGACTGACTTGATATTCTTTGATTTCCTTGTTGTGAAGCGTTATTTGTTTACACGGCATTGTTGTGTTCCACAACAATGTCGAGTAAACAAATATCTGTTGGCATTGTTGATGACGTCATTTGTTGACGACAAATTGGTTGAAGACAACGAGGAATCACAAAGTTTTATAGTACTAGAGCAGGGCGCTCATTTCGGAGCTCCTAGGGAGGGTTGGTCAAGTTTGTAAAACGCCACCAACCTTTTGTAAGAAACTAATCTAACCGCCCCGAATTGAGGGTTAATACAATTGAACAACCCCCCCCCTTCTGGGGGGTTGGTTGCGTTTTGAAATCTTAAGTAACACTTTAAACTAACTCCCCTTCGGGGGGTTAGTTTAGTGTCTCATTCAAGTGTTTTAACCCCTGAATAAGAAACTAAACTAACCCCCCGAATGGGGGGGGTTTAAACGCTTGACCAAACCCCCCCACTTTGGGGGGGGGGGTTGGATGCGTTTTAAAATCTTGAGTAAGACACTAAACTAACCCCCTTCGGGTTTGTTTAGTGTCTCATTCAAGTGTTTTAACCCTTGAGTAAGAAACTAAACAACACCCCGAATGGTGGTTAAAATACTTGACGAACCCCACCTCCGGGGGGGTTGGTTGCGTTTTAAAGTCTTGAGTAAGACACTAAACTAACCCCCCATCGGAAGGGTTACTTTATGTCTCATTCAAGTTTTTTAACCCTTGAGTAAGAAACTAAACTATCTCTCAACTCCCAATGGGCGGGTTAAAACACTTGACTAACTCCCCCTTCGGGGGGTTGGATGCGTTTTAAAATCTTGAGTAAGACACTAAACTATCCACCTTCGGGTTGTTAATTTAGTGTCTTATTCGGAGAACTTTCTCTAATCTGATTTTTTACTTATTTATGTCGCTGTTCAGAGGCCAACTCCTCTTGGTCAGTCAGCTTTCTACGTCCAGCCCCACCCCTGCAAATTTTCGTCTGATATTTTTCCCCTTCTATTTTTGTTGAATACGTTTTTCTACTTTTATCAATGTAAGTATTACTTCGCTATCCTTTATTTGTTAAATAGTTCTGATGTTTTAGTTCTTTACCTCGCTGTTCACAGGCCAACTGTTCTTGGTCAGTCAACTTTCTACGTCCAATCCTACCCTTGCAAATCTTCGTCTGTTTCTCTACATGTGTCGTTAATATGGTCTCGTTTATCAATGTAAGTCTTCTTTCGCTTTTATTTAGTTATTAAATAGGTCTGATGTTTTAGTTCTT
The DNA here is from genome assembly GCF_977971745.1 of Zootermopsis nevadensis. Classification (NCBI taxonomy): domain Eukaryota; kingdom Metazoa; phylum Arthropoda; class Insecta; order Blattodea; family Termopsidae; genus Zootermopsis; species Zootermopsis nevadensis. The sequence continues at coordinate 7,356,442 of NW_028259145.1, forward strand.
TACGTCGCTGTTCAGAGGTCAACAGTTCTTGGTCAGTCAACTTTCTACGTCCAACCCCACCCTTGCAGGTCTTCGTTTGTTTCCTTCTGCTCTTCTGCTCTTGTTGAATAAGTTTTTATGCGTTTATCAATGTAAATCTCCCTTCGTCTTTCTTTATTTGTTAAATATGTCTGATGTTTTAGTTCTTTACGTCGCTGTTCAGAGGTCAACAGTTCTTGGTCAGTCAACTTTCTACGTCCAACCCCACCCTTGCAAGTCTTCGTTTGTTTCCTTCTGCTCTTGTTGAATAAGTTTTTATGCGTTTATCAATGTAAATCTCCCCTCGTCTTTCTTTATTTGTTAAATATGTCTGATGTTTTAGTTCTTTACGTCGCTGTTCAGAGGCCAACTCTTCTTGGTCAGTCAACTTTCTACGTCCAATCCCACCCTTGCAAATCTTCGTCTGTGTTTCTACGTGTGTCGTTAATATGGTCTCGTTTATCAATGTAAGTCTTTTTTCGCTTTTCTTTATTTCTTTAATATGTCTGATGTTGTAGTTCTTTACGTCGCTGTTCAGAGGTCAAAAGTTCTTGTTCAGTCAACTTTTTACGTCCAGCTCCACCCCTGCAAATCTTCGTCTTAAAATCGATCATAAGGCCAGTTTTCATAATACTTTCTTAATCGTAATATATCGAATGAGTATCAGTTTAACTTGTTGGAGTTGTTAGAGTTGATACTTCAAATAGTTGATTACGTCTTCTTTCACTTTCCTGATGTTTTAGGCCAACTGTCAGTCAATATTCAAGAATGCGACGTGCTGCTTTTAGAGCAGTGATAATGCGACTGGCTTGGTACTAAGCGTTATTTGTTTTCTCGGCATTGTTGTGTTGTACTCGGCATCGTTGTGTTCCACAACAATGCCGTGTATAAACAAACATAAGTTGACATTGTTGATGACGTAATTTATTGAAGACAACGACTAATCACAAATTTTTATAGTACTAGGTCAGTCAGACGTTTTAAAATCTTGAGTAAGACTCTAAACTAAGTCCCCGAATGGGGGTTAAACACTTGAACCCACGTTTTGGGGAGGGTTGGTAGCGTTTTAAAATCTTGAGTAAGGCACTAAAGTAACTCCCTTCGGGGGGTTAGTTTAGTTTCTTTTTGGTTGAATATTTTTATTAGTATCAGATTACCTTTTTGGTGTTGGCAACGTCTTCTTTCACTTTCCTTCATTTCTTAAATAGTTTTATGTCGCTGTTCGGAGGCGATGTGCTGCTTCTGGAGCAGTGATAATGCGACTGGCTTGATAGTTTTTGATTTCTTTGTTGTGAAGCGTTATTTGTTTACTCGGCATTGTTGTGTTCCACAACAATGCCGAGTTTGTTTATAGTTGACATTGTTGATGACGTAATTTATTGACGACAACGACTAATCACAAATTTTTATAAGGAGAAAAGACTAGAGCAGGGCGCTCCTTTCGGAGCTCCTAGGTGGGGTTGGTCAAGTTTGTAAAACGCAACCAACCTTTGTTAGTCCCGAAGAGGTTTTAGTTTAGTGTCTCATTCAGGTGTTTTAACCACAGAGTAAGAAACTAAATTAACCACAACGAATGGGGTGTTTAAACACTTGACCAACCTCCCGAAGTGGTTTGGTTGTGTTTTAAAATCTTAAGTAAGACAATAAACTAACCCCCGTGTATAAACAAATATAAGGTGATATTGTTGATGACGTCATTTTTTGACGACAACGATGGCTAATCTTTTCGGAGCGCTTCCTGTAATCTGATATTTTACTTCTTTACGTCGCTGATCAGAGGCCAACAGTTCTTGGTTAGTCAACTTTCTACGTCCAACCCCACCCTTGCAAGTCTTCTTTTTTTTCTCTTCTGTTTTTGTTGAATAGTTCTGATGTTTTAGTTCTTCACGTCGCTTTTCAAAGGCTAACTGTTCTTGGTTAGTCAACTTTCTACGTCCAATCCAACCCTTGCAAATCTTCGTCTGTTTTTCTACATGTGTCGTTAATATGGACTCGTTTATCAATGTAAGTCTTCTTTCGCTTTTCTTTATTTCTTAAATATGTCTGATGTTGTAGTTCTTTACGTCGCTGTTCAGAGGCCAAGTGTTCTTGGTCAGTCAACTTTCTACGGGCAACCCAACCCTTGAAATTCTTCGTTTGCTTTTTTCCCTTCTGTTCTTGTTGAATTAGTTTTTCTAGGTTTATCAATGTAAGTATTCCTTCCCTTTTTTTATTTGTTAGTTAGTTTATATTTTTAAGATTATACGTCGCTATTCAGAGGCCAATAGTTCTTGGTCAGTCAAATTTCTACGTCCAACTCCACCCTTGCAAATCTTCGTCTCAAAATCGATCATAAAGTCAGTTTTTATAATAGTTTTCATCATCGTAATATATCGAATGAGTATCACTTTACCTTGTTGGAGTTGGTACTTCAAATACTTGATAACTTCTTCTTTCACTTTCCTGATGTTTTAGGACAACTGTTAGTCAATTCTTAAGAATGCGACGTGCTGTTTCTGGAGCAGTGATAATGCGACTGATTTGATATTCTTTTGTTGTGAAGCGTTATTTGTTTACTCGGCATTGTTGTGTTGGCATTGTTGATGACGTCATTTTTTGAAGACAAATTGGTTGAAGACAACGACTAATCACAAATTTTTATAGTATACTAGAGCAGGGCGCTCCTTTCGGAGCTCCTAGGGGGGGTTGGTCAAGTTTGTAAAACGCAACCAACCTTGGTTAGTCCCGAAGGGGAGTTAGTTTAGTGTCTCATTCAAGTGTTTTTACCCTTGAGTAAGAAACTAAACTAACCCCCCCCCCCCCGAATGGGAGGTTTAAACACTTGACCAAAACACCGAAGGGGGTTGGTTGCGTTTTAAAATCTTGAGTAAGACACTAAACTAACCCCCGTGTATAAACAAATATAAGGTGATATTGTTGATGACGTCATTTTTTGACAACGATGGCTAATCCTATCGGAGCGCTTCTTGTAATCTGATATTTTATTTCTTTACGTCGCTGATCAGAGGTCAACAGTTCTTGGTTAGTCAACTTTCTACGTCCAAACCCACCCTTGCAAGTCTTCTTTTTTTCTATTCTGTTTTTTGTTGAATAGTTCTAATGTTTTAGTTCTTTACGTCGCTGTTCAGAGGCCATCTGTTCGAGATCAGTCAACTTTCTACGTCCAGCAACACCATTGCTAATCTTCGTCTGTTTTTTCTTTTCCTTTTTTCTCTTCTGTTCTTGTTGTATACGTTTTTCTATGTTTATCAATGTAACTCTCCCTTCGTTTTTCTTTATTTATTAAATAGGTCTGATCGATTAGTTTTTTACGTCGCTTTTCAGAGGCCAACTGTTCTTGGTTAGTCAACTATCTGCTTCCAACCCCACCCTTGCAAATCTTCGTCTGTTTTTCTACGTGTGTTATTAATATGGTCTCGTTTAACAATGTAAGTCTTCTTTCGCTTATCCTTATTTGTTAAATAGATCTGATGTCTTAGTTCTTTACATCGATGTTCAGAAGCCAACTGTTTTTGTCAGACAACTTTCTACGTCCAATCCCACCCTTTCAAGTCTTCGTTTGTTTTCTTCTGCTCTTCTGTTCTTGTTGAATAAGTTTTTCTGCGTTTATCAATGCAAATCTCCCTTCGCTTTTCTTTACTTTTTAAGTATGTCTGATATTTTAATTCTTTACGTTGCTGTTCAGAGTCCAATTGTTCTTGGTCACTCAACTTTCTACGTCCAACCCCACCCTTGCAAATCTTCGTCTGCTTTTTTCCCCTTCTGTTCTTATTGAATACGTTTTTCTACGTTTATCAATATAAGACTTCCTTCGCTTTTCTTTATTTCTTAAATATGTCTGATGTTGTAGTTCTTTACGTCACTGTTCAGAGGCCAACTTTTCTTGGTTAGTCAACTTTTTACGTCCAGCCCCACCCTTGCAAATCTTCGTCTCAAAATCGATCATAAAGTCAGTTTTTATAATAGATTTTATCATCGTAATATATCGAATGAGTATCACTTTACCTTGTTGGAGTTGGTACTTCAAATACTTGGTAACGTCTTTCACTTTCCTGATGTTTTAGGACAACTGTTAGTAAATTTCTAATAATGCGACGTGCTGCTTCTGGAGCAGTGATAATGCGACTGACTTGATATTCTTTGATTTCTTTTGTTGTGAAACGTTATTTGTTTACTCGGCATTGTTGTGTCGACTTCAAGAATGCCAACAGATATTTGTTTACACGGCATTGTTGTGTTCCACAACAATGCCGAGTAAACAAATATCTGTTGGCATTGTTGATGACGTCATTTTTTGAAGACAAATTGGTTGAAGACAACGACAAATCACAAATTTTTATAGTAAAAGAAATACTAGACCAGGGCGCTCCTTTCGGAGCTCCTAGGGGGGTTGGTCAAGTTTGTAAAACGTAACCAAACTTGGTTAGTCCCAAAGTGGAGTTAGTTTAGTGTCTCATTCAAGTGTTTTAACCCCTGAGTAAGAAACTAAATTAACCCACCCGAATAGGGGATTTAAACACTTGACCAATCCCCGAAGGGAGTTGGTTGCGTTTTAAAATATTGAGTAAGACACTAAACTAACACCCGTGTATAAACAAATATAAGGTGATATTGTTGATGACGTTATTTTTTTTGACAACGATGGCTAATCCTTTCGGAGAGCTTCCTGTAATCTGATGTTTTAGTTCTTTACGTAGCTTTTCAGACGCCAACTGTTCTTGATTAGTCAACTATCTACGTCCAACTCCACCCTTGCAAATCTTCTTTTTTTTCTCTTGTTTTTTATTGAATAGTTCTAATGTTTTAGTTCTTTACGTCGCTGTTCAGAGGCCATCTGTTCTTGATCAGTCAACTTTCTATGTCCAGCAACACCATTGCTAATCTTCGTCTGTTTTATCTTTTTCTTTTTTTCTCTTCTGTTCTTGTTATATACGTTTTTCTATGTTTATCAATGAAACTCTCCCTTCGTTTTACTTTATTTGTTAAATAGGTCTGACGGATTAGATTTTTACGTCGGTTTTCAGAGGCCAACTGTTCTTGGTTAGTCAATAATCTACTTGCAACCCCACCCTTGCAAATCTTCGTCTGTTTTTCTACATGTGTTGTTAATATGGTCTCGTTTAACAATGTAAGTCTTCTTTCGCTTATCCTTATTTGTTAAATAGATCTGATGTCTTAGTTCATTACATCGATGTTCAGAGGCCAACTGTTTTTTGTCAGACAACTTTCTACGTCCAATCCCACCCTTGCAAATCTTCGTCTGTTTTTCTACGTGTGTCGTTAATATGGTCTCGTTTATCAATGTAAGTCTTCTTTCGCTTTTCTATATTTCTTAAATATGTCTGATGTTGTAGTTCTTTACGTCTCTGTTCAGAGGCCAACTGTTATTGGTCAGTCAACTTTCTACGTGCAGCCCCACCCCTGCAAATCTTCGTGTTAAAATCGATTATAAAGTCAGTTTTCATAATAGTTTTGGTAATCGTAATATATCGGAGCTCCTAGGGGGGGGTTGGTCAAGTTTGTAAAACGCAACCAACCTTGGTTAGTCCCAAAGGGGAGTTAGTTTTAGTGTCTCATTCAAGTGTTTTAACCCCTGAGTAAGAAACTAAACTAACCCCCCCCCCCGAATGGGGGGTTTAAACACTTGACAAACCCCCCGAAGGGGGTTGGTTGCGTTTTAAAATCTTGAGTAAAACACTAAACTAACCCCCGTGTATAAACAAATATAAGGTGATATTGTTGATGACGTCATTTTTTGACGACAACGATGGCTAATCCTTTCGGAACGCTTCCTGCAATCTGATATTTTACTTCCTTACGTCGCTGATCAGAGGCCAACAGTTCTTGGTTAGTCAACTATCTACTTTCAACCCCACCCTTCCCAATCTTATTTTTTTTCTCTTCTGTTTATTGTTGAATAGTTCTGATGTTTTAGTTCTTTACGTCGCTGTTCAGAGGCCATCTGTTCTTGATCAGTCAACTTTCTACGTCCAGCAACACCATTGCTAATCTTCGTCTGTTTTTTCTTTTTCTTTTTTCTCTTCTTTTCTTGATACAGTATTTTTATTTTCCGTCTATACACAAACTTAAAATAATGTTGTTTAAAATGATCTAAAATTATAACATTCTCAGTAGACACTGCATCATGTTACATTTTTTGTATTCGACATGTTTCAATGTGTATTACATCATCATCAGGTGTATCAATTTTAATATATTTTAAAAACTGTAGTACATTTTGCCTTGCGTTTATTGATTTATTTTAATTTGTTTAATTTTAAATTCTTGAGTAAGACGCTAAACTAACCCCCCTTCGGAAGGGTTAAATTATGTCTCATTCAAGTGTTTCAAACCTTGTGTAAGAAAACGACGACTAATCCTTTCGGAGCGCTTCTTGTAATCTGATATTTTACTTCTTTACGTCGCTGATCAGAGGCCAACAGTTCTTGGTTAGTCAACTATCTACGTCCAACCCCAACCTTGCAAGTAATTCCCCCTTCGCTTTTTTTATTTGTCAAGTAGGTCTTATGTTTTAGTTCTTTACGTCGCTGTTCAGAGGCAAACTGTTCTTGGCTAGTCACCTTTCTACTTCCAAACCAACCCTTGCAAGTTTTCGTTTGTTTTCTTCGGCTCTTCTGTTCTTGTTAAATAAGTTTTTCTACGTTCATTAATGTAAATATCCCTTCGCTTTTCTTTAATTGTTAAGTAGGTCTGATGTTTTAGTTATTTACGTCGCTGTTCAAGGCCAACTGTTCTTGGTTAGTCAACTATCTACTTCCAACCCCACCCTTGCATGTCTTCTTTGGTTTTCTTCTGCTCTTCTGTTCTTGTTGAATACGTTTTTTCGTTTAGCAGTGTAAATCTACCTTCCCCTTTCTTTACTTGTTAAGTAGGTCTGATGTTTTAGTTCTTTACGTCGCTGATCAGAGGCCAACTGTTCTTGATCAGTCAATTTTCTACGTCCAACCCCACTCTTGCAAATATTCGTTTGTTTGTATTTGCTATTGTGTTCTTGTTGAATACGTTTTACTGCGTTTATCAATGTAAGTCTCCTTCGCTTTTCTTTATTTGTTAAATAGGTCTGATGTTTTCAGTTTTTTACGTCGCTGATCAGAGGCTAACTGTTCTTGATCAGTCAACTTTCTACGTCCAACCTCACCCTTGCAAATCTTCGTTTGTTTGTTTTTTGCTCTTGTGTTGTTGTTGAATAAGTTTTTCTGCGTTTATCACTGTAAGTCTCCCTTCCTTTTCTTTATTTTTTAAATAGGTCTGATGTTTTAGTTCTTTGCGTCGCTAATCAGAAGCCAACTGTTCTTGATCAGTAACTTTCTACGTCCAACCCTACCTTGCAAATCTTCCTTTGTTTGTTTTTTGCTCTTCTGTTCTTGTTGAATAAGTTTTTCTGCGTTTATTAATGTAAGTCTCTCTTCGCTTTTATTTATTTGTTAAATAGGTCTGATGTTTTAATTCTTTACTTCGCTGATCAGAGGCCAACTGTTCTTGATCAGTCAACTTTCTACATCCAACCCCACCCTTGCAAATCTTCGTCTGTTTTTCTACATATGTCGTTAATATGGTCTCGTTTATCAGTGTAATTCTTCTTTCGCTTTTCTTTATTTTTTAAATATGTCTGATGTCGTAGTTCAATACGTCGCTGTTCAGAGGCCAATTGTTCTTGGTCACTCAAATTTCTACGTCCAACCCCACTCTTACAAATCTTCGTCTGCTTTTTTTCCTTTCTGTTCTTATTGAATACGTTTTTCTACGTTTATCAATGTAAGTCTTCCTTCGGTTTTCTTTATTTGTTAAATATGTCTGATGTTTTAGTTCTTTACGTCGTTGTTCAGAGGCCAAATGTTCTTGGTCAGTCAACTTTTTACGTCCAGCCCCACCCCTGCAAATCTTCGTCTTAAAATCGATCATAAAATCAGTGTCATAATAGTTTTCGTAATCGTAATATATCGAATGAGTACCAGTTTACCTTCAAATACTTGAAAACATCTTCTTTCACTTTTCTGATGTTTTAGGCCAACTGTCAGTCAATATTTAAGAATGCTAAGTGCTCCTTCTAGTGCAGTGATAATACGACTGGCTTGATATTTTTTAATTTCTTTGTCGTGAAGCGTTATTTGTTTACTCGGCATTGTTGTGTTCCACAATAATGCCGTGTAAACAAATATCTGTTGGCATTGTTGATGACGTCATTTTTTAACGACAAATTGGTTGATGACAACGAGGAATCACAAATTTTTATAGTATAAGACACGGGGGTTAGTTTAGTGTCTTACTCAAGATTTTAAAACGCAACCAACCCCCTTCGGGGGTTTGGTTAAGTTTTTAAACCCCCCATTCGGGGGGGTTAGTTTAGTTTGTTACTCAGGGGTTAAAACACTTGAATGAGACACTAAACTAACTCCCCTTCGGGACTAACCAAGGTTGGTTGCGTTTTACAAAGGAGCGCCCTGCTCTAGTCTTTCTTTCTTACTATAAAAATTTGTTATTTCGTCGTCGTCAATAAATTACGTCATCAATCAACAATGTCAACAGATATTTGTTTATACACGGCATTGTTGTGGAACACAACAATTCCCAGTACAGACAACAATGCCGAGTAAACAAATAACGCTTCACAACAAAGAATCTTCTTGCTATAAAAATTTGTGATTTCGTCGTCGTCAATAAATTACGTCATCAATCAACAATGTCAACAGATATTTGTTTATACACGGCATTGTTGTGGAACACAACAATGCCCAATACAGACAACAATGCCGAGTAAACAAATAATGCTTCACAACAAAGAAATCAAAAAATATCAAGCCAGTCGCATTATCACCGCTCCAGAAGCAGCACACCGCATTCTCGAATATTGACTGACAGTTGGCTTAAAACATCAGAAAAGTGAAAGAAGACGTTTTCAAGTATTTGAAGTACCAACTCCAACAAGTCCATCAAGGTAAACTGATACTCATTTGATATATTACGATTACGAAAACTATTATGATCGATTTTAAGGCGAAGATTTGCAAGGGTGGGGCTGGACGTAGAAAGTTTACTGACCAAGAACATTTAGCCTCTGAACAGCGACGTAAAGAACTTCTACATCGGTAAGAGTTGAGGAGAAAAAAACAAGACGCTGAAAAAGAAAGTATAAAATATCAAAGTAAATTAGTAATGAAGAACCAAGAAAGACTGCTAATAGCAGCAAAGGCAACCAACCCCCCCTTCGGTGGGGGTTGCTTTTTGAACAATTGACCAACCCCCTTGGTTGAGTTTTAAAAAATTGACCAATCTCAACCCCGATGGTCAAGTATTTTAATCACCATTCAGGGGGGGTAGTTTAGTTTCTTACACAAGGGTTAAAACACTTGAATGATACACTAAACTAATTGTTTTAACCCTCCATTCGGGGGGGGGGTTAGTTTAGTTTCTTATACAAGGTTGGTTGCGTTTTACAAACTTCAACCCCCCCCCCCCCGATGCGCTCCGAAAGTAAATTACGAAAACTATTATGATCGATTTTAAGACGAAGATTTACAAGGGTGGGAAGAGCGAAAGAAGACTTACAATGATAGACGAGACCATATTAACACCACACGTAGAAAAACAGACGAATTTTTGCAAGGGTGGGATTGGACGTAGAAAGTTGACTGACCAAGAACAGTTGGCCTCTGAATAGCGACGTAAAAAACTAATCCATAAGACCTATTTAACAAATAAAGAGAATCGAAGGGAGAGTTACATTGATAAACATAGAAAAACGTATACAACAAGAACAGAAGAAAAAAAGAAAAAAAAGAGAAGAATATTAGCAATGGTGTTGCTGAATGTAGAAAGTTGACTGATCAAGAACAGATGGCCTCTAAACAGCGACGTAAAGAACTAAAACATCAGAACTATTCAACAAAAAACAGATGAGAAAAAAAAGAAGACTTGCAAGGGTGGGGTCGGAAGTAGATAGTTGACTAACCAAGAACATTTAGCCTCTGAAAAGCGACGTAAAGAACTAATCCATCAGACTTATTTAACAAATAAAGAGAAACGAAGGGAGAGCTACATTGATAAACATAGAAAAACGTATACAACAAGAACAGAAGAGAAAAAAATAAAGAAAAACAGAAGAATATTAGCAATGGTGTTGTTGAACGTAGAAAGTTGACTGATCAAGAACAGATGGCCTCTAAACAGCGACGTAAAGAACTAAAACATCAGATTTATTCAACAAATAACAGATGAGAAAAGAAAGAAGACTTACAAGGGTGGGGTCGGAAGTAGATAGTTGACTAACCAAGAACATTTAACCTCTGAAAAGCGACTTAAAGAACTAATCCATCAGACCTATTTAACAAATAAAGAGAAACGAAGGGAGAGTTACATTGATAAACATAGAAAAACGTATACAACAAGAACAGAAGAAAAAAAAAAAGAAAAAACAGACGAAGATTAGCAATGGTGTTGCTAGACGTAGAAAGTTGACTGATCAAGAACAGATGGCCTCTGAACAGCGACGTAAAGAACTAAAACATCAGAACTATTCAACAAAAGCAGATGAGAAAAAAAAGATTTGCAAGGGTGGGGTTGGACGTAGATAGTTGACTAACCAAGAACTGTTGGCCTCTGATCAGCGACGTAAAGAAGTAAAATATCAGATTACAGGAAGCGCTCCGAAAGGATTAGCCATCGTTGTCGTCAAAAAATGACGTCATCAACAATATCACCTTATATTTGTTTATACACGGGGGTTAGTTTAGTGTTTTACTCAAGATTTTAAAACGCAACCAACCCCCTTCGGGGGGTTTGTCAAGTGTTTAAACCCCCCATTCGGGGGGGGGGGGGTTAGTTTAGTTTCTTACTCAGGGGTTAAAACTATTGAATGAGACACTAAACTAACTCCCCTTGGGGACTAACCAAGGTTGGTTGTGTTTTTACAAACTTGACCAACCTCCGAAAGGAGCGCTCTGCTCTAGTACTATAAAAAATTTTGATTTCGTCGTCGAGTGGGAGCAGCTTTAGAGCAGACCGGAAGTCACCTGCGATCGGAGCTACCGGCACCTGTACTACGACAACCCCGGTCCAGGAAGCATCTTTTGGAAGGGGGGGAAGATGAGCCATGTCTCATGGCTCGAGTAGCCTATCTGCTCTCTCGAAGTTCTTTGGAGTCGGCGGCTTCGAGACCCTGATGAGACAGCAGGGCAGACAGTCTGTGTGTGTGTGTGTGTGTGTGTGTGTGTGTGTCCGCCGGGCAGAGAACGACTCGAAGAGGGAGAGCTTGGAGACAGATAGGTCTGATATTTTTTGGGTTGTTTGACGTAGCTAGTCGTAACCCCGACCGGAGCCTGAGCCTTGGGAGTTTGTTCTCCTTTTGAATTCATATATATTTTTATTAAATATCCGTTTTTTGTTTAATCGGGGGTTCATTTATTAAGTTTTTGGCTTAACCGCTATTACCATCCCACAACCGTACCACCTTCCGGCCTGGGATAATTTGGTCCAGTCACGAGAGCCAGTAGGGCTGAATTGCCACCTCACAGATTTTGCAATTATGGAGAAGAATCTTCATTCCAAATTAAAACAAATATATTCCGCAGAGAACTTGTGAGACCTACTGATGTTCTAATACTCCAATTTATATGATGAACTATCATTATTTATAAATTAACAATCATTCCATTTATTTAACTATTTCCATGCATAATTTATCAAATTTAACTTTAAATTCACATAATCTCTATGTATGCTTTTTAACCTATAAAAAAGCATTTTTTAAATATATATCATAATAGAAAATTTCAAAGCCTAACTCCACTAATCAAACATAAAAATGAAAACTAAAAACTAAAAGGTAGATTTCCTGCAGTCAAGTTACTGTTCCACATTCTAACAAATATGCAATCTGAATATTCTTCAATAATGGCCACTCTCCAGCAATAAAACTTGGTTTCTGGAGACCACAGCCCAAAATTGGAAGAAATCTGTACAATATTTATGGCAATGGAAATAAAACAATTATAATTGATCCATAAATATGTCAAAACCAAATTGACATTGGGCCAGTAAACATATCGTAAAATATGATCTGCGTGGGTCGGTAAAAATAAGAAAATAGCCACATAGAACACAGAGCCAACAGGCAGATATATTATCACAAAAAACACAAATACAAATAATATAAAAGAACTGAACTAGAACTAGAACTACCACAGGTGAGCCGTCCGCTGTGAGCTCAAAACAAAGTAAAACACCAGACTTACCGCAGCGGACGTCTCAACCGGTACAGGGCAGTACATCACCCAAATCCAAATGAAAAATTTAGAAATGAAAGCCAAAAAGGAATTTGTTATGAGTTACCGGTGAAACCCTGTACCGAGGTGATCTCCCAGTCTGAAGGAGCGCAAGGGAAAGGTAAAGGGGCTGGGGAAACAGAATAGTTCTTTATCCATGGCACAACGTAAAACAATTACTTCTTTAAAACACCAATCCTTGTAAGGGAAAGAACCCTGAATAAAAACTTCTGGAGGACTATGGGGGTTGGACATCGGGCTAACAACCCAATTCTGGAAGAAGCTGACACACTGAAAGGGCCGTAGTGGTAAAGAAGAAGAAGAAGAAGGACATATAATGAAGAATATCGAAACTTTCATTTTGTTTGTATGTCTTCTTCCTTTGTGTGTGTGTGTGCGCGCTTGCTTGCTTGGGTGTGTGTGTGTGGCGTGTGGGGCGTGGTGTCGTGTCGTGTGGTGTGGTGTGGTGTGTAGTGTGGTGTGGTGTGTTGTGCAGTCGTGTCGTGTCGTGTCGTGTGGCGTCGTGTCGTGTCGTGTAGTGTGGTGTGGTGTCGTGTGGCGTCGTGTCGTGTGCAGTCGTGTCGTGTGCAGCCGTGTCGTGTCGTGTGCAGTCGTGTCGTGTCATGTGGTGTGGTGTCGGGTGGTGTCGGCACACACCACACCACACGACACGACTGCACAACACACGACACGACACGACACGACACGACACCAGGCCCCACACGCCACATACACACACCCAAGCGCGCGCGCGCACGCACGCACACACACACACACACACAAAGGAAGAAGACATACAAACAAAATGAAAGTTTCGATATTCTTCATTACATGTCCTTCTTCTTCTGCTTTACCACTACGGCCCTTTCAGTGTGTCAGCTTCTTCCAGAATTGGGTTGTTAGCCCGATGTCCAACCCCCATAGTCCTCCAGAAGTTCTTATTCAGTGTTCTTTCCCTTAGAAGGATTGGTTTCTCTATACCTATGCAGCCCCTTCTACCCTTGGTTTTCTGTCAGGGTTTTCCTTCCCTTAGCCTTTGGGGATCCCTCCCCTACCCACAAGGCAGTGGGGGCAGCACTTATTTACTGGCGATGCTTATTCGCCAGGTCACAGGACCTTCACTGAGCTCATGTGGTATTTGATGGGTGTAGCCTGCCACCAGCTACACTCCCACGCTCTCCGGTCTTGCCGCCTCGGTCCGGGACTGCTTATTTGGGTCTCCCCTTATTCGCAGCTAACCCTCATATCTGAGGGACATTCACTATCAGCCACCTGTCGCCCGCCCAGTAGCTGAGGCTCGCCCTGGATTACATGTCTGCTACAACTGAAATAAACAAACACGACGTCCCATAGGTAACCATTGTTGTCGATTTGTTGATGCGGATCTTACACATCTCCGTTACACATTTTCGTTACACTTTTTTGCTGAATGACCCTTCCGTATAGACGTATTTACGTCAAAATTCTTGCTTTATATTATGGAACTCTTAAGGTTCATTGTCGTGTTCAGATCATCCACCTATCTAAAGTCAATTGAATCTGTTAAATTTTGTGCGGTACATGTCTCAACCATCTCATACTCCTTCAATTAATCACTCTAAAATGTTAAATTGAATCATAAGTATGAAGTTCCCCATTGAGTAAGAAACTAAACTAACCCCTCCGAATGGGGGGTTAAAACAATTGAATTTTAAAATCTTGAGTAAGACACTAAACTAACCCCCATTCGGGTGAGTTAGTTTAGTGTCCCATTCAAGTGTTTTAACCCTTGAGTAAGAAATTAAACTCCCCCTTCCAAAGGGAGGCTTGGTTGAATAAGACATAAAACTACCCCCCCCCCCTTCGGAGGGTTAGTTTAGTGTCTTATCCAAGTGTTTTAACCCTTGAATGCGCAGTATGACTTGAATGAGTATTATTATCAGTATCAGATTACCTTGTTGGTGTTAGTACGTCTTCTTTCACTTTTCTTCATTTCTTAAATAGTTTTTGTCGCTGTTCGGAGACGATGTGCTGCTTGTAGAGCAGTGATAATGCGACTGGCTTGGTATTTCTTTATTTATTACGTTATTTGTTTACTCGGCATTGCTGTGTTTCTATACCAACACAACAATGCAGAGTATAAACAAATAACGCTTCACAACAAAGAAATCAAAAAATATCAAGCCAGTCGCATTATCACTGCTCGAGAAGCAGTACTTAGCATTCTCGAATATTGACTGACAGTTGGCCTAAAACATCAGAAAAGTAAAAGAAGACGTTATCAAGTATTTGAAGTACCAACTCCAACAACTCCATCAAGGTAAACTGATACTCATTCGATATATTACGATTACGAAAACTATTATGATCGATTTTAAGATGAAGATTTGCAAGGGTGGGGCTGGACGTATCTTCTTACTATAAAAATTTGTGATTTCGTCGTCGTCAATAAATTACGTCATCAATCAACAATGTCAACAGATATTTGTTTATACACGGTATTGTTGTGGAACACAGACAACAATGCCGAGTAAACAAATAACGCTTCACAACAAAGAAATCAAAAAATATCAAGCCAGTCGCATGATCACTTCTCCAGAAGCAGCAGACCACATTCTTGAATATTGACTGACAGTTGGCTTAAAACATCAGAAAAGTGAAAGAAGACGTTATCAAGTATTTGAAGTACCAACTCCAACAACTTCAACAAGGTAAACTGATACGCATTCGATATATTACGATTACGAAAACTATTATGATCGATTTTAAGACGAAGATTTGCAAGGGTGGGGATGGACGTAGAAAGTTGACTGAACAAGAACAGCGACGTAAAGAAGTTAAATATCAGATTAGATAATGCGCTCCGAAAGGAGCGCGTTGCTCTAGTCTTCTTCTTACTATAAAAATTTGTGATTTCGTCGTCGTCAACCAATTTGTCGTCAAAAAAAATGAAGTCATCAACAATGTCAACAGATATTTGTTTACACGGCATTGTTGTGGAACACAACAATGCCCAATACAGACAACAATGCCGAGTAAACAAATAATGCTTCACAACAAAGAAATCAAAAAATATCAAGCCAGTCGCATTATCACCGCTCCAGAAGCAGCACACCGCATTCTCGAATATTGACTGACAGTTGGCTTAAAACATCAGAAAAGTGAAAGAAGACGTTTTCAAGTATTTGAAGTACCAACTCCAACAAGTCCATCAAGGTAAACTGATACTCATTCGATACATTACGATTACGAAAACTATTATGATCGATTTTAAGACGAAGATTTGCAAGGGTGGGGCTGGACGTAGAAAGTTTACTAACCAAGAACATTTAGCATCTGAACAGCGACGTAAAGAACTTCTACATCGGTAAGAGTTGAGGAGAAAAAAACAAGACGCTGAAAAAGAAAGTATAAAATATCAAAGTAAATTAGTAATGAAGAACCAAGAAAGACTGCTAATAGCAGCAAAGGCAACCAACCCCCCCTTCGGTGGGGGTTGCTTTTTGAACAATTGACCAACCCCCTTGGTTGCGTTTTAAAAAATTGACCAATCTCAACCCCGATGGTCAAGTATTTTAATCACCATTCAGGGGGGGGTAGTTTAGTTTCTTACTCAAGGGTTAAAACACTTGAATGAGACACTAAACTAATTGTTTTAACCCTCCATTCGGGGGGGGGGGTTAGTTTCTTATACAAGGTTGGTTGCGTTTTACAAACTTCAACCCCCCCCGATGCGCTCCGAAAGTAAATTACGAAAACTATTATGATCGATTTTAAGACGAAGATTTACAAGGGTGGGAAGAGCGAAAGAAGACTTACAATGATAGACGAGACCATATTAACACCACACGTAGAAAAACAGACGAAGTTTTGCAAGGGTGGGATTGGACGTAGAAAGTTGACTGACCAAGAACAGTTGGCCTCTGAATAGCGACGTAAAAAACTAAAACATGAGACCTACTTAACACATAAAGAAAAGCGAAGAGCGTCTTACATTGTGCAACGTATTTATGGGTGCAAAACGTGGTCTTTCACTTTGAGGGAGGAACATGGACTGAGGGTCTCTGACAACAGAGTGTTGAGGAAGATATTTGGACCCAAAATTGGGGTGGGACAGATAATAGAGAAAAATGCATGACCAGCTCCACGGTCTTTGTTCCTCACCCGATGAAGAGGTGAGGTGGGCAGTAATTGGTTTGGAGGCCTGAAGGGAGGAGACCTCTGGGAAGACCTCGGCGTAGGTGGGAGGATAACACTAAGATGGACCTTAGGGAGAAGGGACTCGCTGGAGCGAACTGGATGCAACTGGCTTAGGATAGACCACGGTGGCGGGATTTTTGAACACGATGACGAACCTTCTGGTTCAGTAAAATAAAGTGGGCTATTCTTTGACAAGCCGAGTACCAGTCGACTTTTCATAGAATATCTTGCACATTGCAGTGTGCGAGTAGCGTGATGAGGCCTGATCTACGCATGCGGTAGAACAACTTAGAGCTTTTGTGACTGTTGCCAACTGTAATTCTCGCGTACATATAATAAATTTAAATTACATTTTGTGCTTGTAGTGTATATAAATGTGTAACTTAGGTAGGAAAGTCCTTAATCATGTAAACTCTTAAGCACTTTTAGTTCTACACAGAGAGAAAAACTCGAAAACTTTATGCTTATGAAAAGGCGTAGCCTTCATTTTCCAGAATTTATTTGTTAACTGCCTAGTTCGGCATCAAAGTCATGCAATTTTTATGGCATATTTTTGTCGTAATTTTTTTAAAATCGGTTCACCAGAGTAGAAGCATCTAAGATATTATAGATTACATTGATATTTTATACGTAATGTCTAGGCACGTAGTTTACATACAAGAAGATTTAAATTATGCGAGTAGTGACAAACACGCGGCATGACTTAATATTGCCTAAATCAGTCACATCTTCAGGTTGATTAAACCAAGAAGAGTGAGATGGGCATGGCATGTGGAGTGCACCGGATATTTATGTAAAGCCTGAGGAGAAGAGGCCGCTGGGGAGATGGGAGGATAATCTCAGGCGGGATCTATGGGAGATAGGAGTTGAAGGACACTGGATTTTGTTGGCCCAGGACAGCAAACGGTGGAGGGCTTTAGTTAATTCGGTGTTGAAATTACGTGTTCCGTAAGCCGTCTAGGTAGTTCGTTAGTTTTATGTCACATTTCCAACTTTGGCGTTTTGTGTTGGATCTCAACAGGCATTCTGTAACAAAGAAACAAATTGAGTCGCTGGAGCAGAAATCCTGCATGAGAATCTAACAGTAGCCTAGGTAATCTAATGTCTCGCCTTTTATGAAACATGAAGTTTCATGTCCGTATTTACAATACCCCTCCTCTAAGTCACATCCACAAGCAGACGAAGTCAATCCACACCTTCATTCCTCACCTCTCTAAGATTCATTTTAATATTATCCCAGCAACGCATAGAACTCTTAAGTGACCGTTTCGTTTCAGGTTTTCCGATTAAAAAGTTACACTTCTTGTCCCGCCCATCTCATAACCTTTGATCTGACAACCTACAATTTATTAATTAGTGAAGAGACCTATAAAGCTCCATGTTATGCAGTTTTCGCCATTCCCTTGTCAGTAACTCTCTCGCAGGACCAGATATTATTCTCAATACCGTGTTCCCTCTCAGTCACTCTCAGTTTATGTGCACACGCGTCAGTATGAAGAAAAATCTGTAACAACGATGGACTGTTTTTCAGGAGATGGGGTCAAACCAATATCGCAGCTATTTTCACAACGGCGGCAGGTACACCGAAATATTGGTCCCTCTGAACGAGATGATAGAGCAGAACCTCTTGTGTGACGCGATGTTGAGGTTGGAGGACGGCGGCGTCTTTCCAGTCAACAGATTGATTCTGTCGAAGCGCAGTGAATATTTCAGGTTTGTTTATTAACTGACGTGGTTCATTAACATGTGAAATAAGGACATAATAAACGTCAATTCGTATGTGAAATGTTATACCCCCTTTGTTGCAGAAACCTGTATTTTTATACGGCTGAATGGTTTTTTGACGTAAATACGTCTATATTTTAGGGTCAGTGTCATTCGGCAAAAATGTAACGAAAAAGTGTAACGAAAAACTAACGAAAAAGGGAAACGAAAAAGTGTAACTTCATTGTTATGTTACCTAGGAAACGTTAAACTTCATTGTTATGTTACCTTGGAAACGTCATCTGTTTATCAACAAATAAACAACAATGGTTACCTACATTGTTACCTTACATTACCTTACATTACATTACATTACCTTACATTAGAGCCACGGTGGTCTAGCGGTTAGAACGCTGGTCTTGTAATCCTGGGGTCTCGGGTTCGATTCCCGGCGGTGCCCGAATTTATAACTTGTGTTGGGCAAGGCCGTGGTCTAGGCAACACGGAGTTTTCCTCCGTGGCGTCCCAACAATTACTCCATTCACACACAGAAGAAGGCAATGGCAAACCACTTCTGGATCATCTGCCAAGAACGTATATGAACAGGTCCCAGTCCGAGAAAAGGATGGAAGGATCCTGTTCATATGGACCTGTCGTCAGACAGAACACTAAATAATAAATAATACCTTACATTACATTACCTTACCTTACATTACATTACTTTACATTACATTCATCTATCACAGACCCATCTGAAGCGTAACTAATTCAAGTTAAATAAGCAATGTCTTAATCAAACTTATCTCAATTGTAAAGCTTGTATAAAGGAAATATTTAGAATAAAGCCAATATATAAACTTTCTTTCCGTATAGACGTATTTACGTCAAATTCTCCGGAACCGTGGTTCCACTGACAACTTTTTATTTGTTCATTGTCATGAATCTCACGTCGGTGAGGATGAAGACTAATGTCTTTTGGACGTTGCGCCGTAGAAACTGAGTGGCATTTCAGGCGTACTTACTGCCTTCTACCTTGATGATGGAGGCAGTAAGCACCTCTGAAACGTCCGATGTCTTCTACGAGACATCACGACGCAACATCCCGGAAGACGTACGTGGTTTTTTGTACTAATTTTTAAGCGCGGTTGTACCAAGGTGACAGTCAATCGATATGAAGGGAGAATTAGAATCCATTTCCAAAACGTCTTGGTTTTAATACATAACGACGACCGACAAAGTCCAGAAGCAAGTTGGTAATGCACCTCTGTCACGCCAGTGTCCGGAACATTGAAAGCTGCTGTGTGTTGCTCTGTCTGAAATATAACAAACTGTAACAAAGAACTTCACGAGAAATGTTTTGTTGTTAGGTCAGAATCATTCGAGAATTTATGCTTACGTTAATTTGCTTGTGTTTTGAATAAAGATACGGTGCGTTCTTGAAATGATAAATGTACTATAACCGTGAACAACTGCTTATGTTTTCCAACAGACGTTTCTCACGTCATGTTACAAGCTGTGACCCTCTTTCAGTTTTCCGACAATCAAATGTTTCTGTTTGTCTTGCACTGCAAAGCCCTTAATTTGTAATAGGAAATTGTTTGCTGGTTTGTGATCACTTTTTAAAGGCCGCGAAAAAACATTGGCTTCACTTTTAAGTTGTTTATTGTCGGGAAAATGTTTTGACAGAACAAATAGATTTCTTGTTACGAACTGATCAATCAGTGGAATGTACAGCCTGCGATGTATGTTGAAATAATTGTGTTAATTTGCTGGTTTTCTTTAAAATTTCTGTAGTAGTTTTTATAGCCTCAGATATCTTTTGAAGGAGTCAAGGGTATGTAAGAAACGAGCTGACCACTCTTTATAGTACAAATGTTCGCTGCTTGCTATCCGATTTGTAAGTTATATTCTGTTAAGCCTAAGCACGCTCTTCACCCTCTTGCAGTTAATCTGGACCCATTAGTACACATTCGTGGAGTTTTTGAAGTATTCAGATAACAAAAATTCATCCACCACATTGACAAAAGAATACTTTTTTTGGTAACGTGTTATGTAAAAACTTAAAGTTTATGAGCATGTCTTGTAATTTTCTGCTCGCCGTTTCTCGAAATCAGTGTAAATCGACGACTGCTTCGTGACGTTTCAGGAAACTCTTCAAGGCAAAACTGCACACCAGTGAGAAGTTTGATATCCTCCTGCACGGAATTAGCTCAGACGTGATGACCCAGATACTGGATTATGTTTATTTTCGCGAGGTGGACATCCGCTCAGACAACGCGTGTCAGCTGCTCGTGGCGGCTGCCTACTTGTGTATTCCGGACGTTCGTAAACTCTGCTGCGACTTCCTCAAGAACGCGATAAACGTCGAAAACTGTATCGGCATCATGCAGTTGGCAAGGTAATTGATGTTCATTTTTCATTTGCTGTGATGACAGCCTTCTTCGCTGGAGCGAATCACCTTTACTCTAGGCAGCAGCCGAGTGCCGGGTCGGAGATTAAAGCCTCTGACTGAGGACTGGGCAAATTATAAAGCTTTGTAGGTCAGGGCTCTTGGCGGTTTATTATTAACGTCAGTATAGTGACTAGCAACGGGCTGGACGACTGGGGTTCGATCCCCGGCGGGGGCAGAGGATTTTTTTTCCTCTAGCCCCTGCGTCCAGACCGGCTCTGGGGCCCACCCAGCCTCCTCTACAATGGGTACCGGGGTCCTTTCCCGGGGGTAAAGCCGGCCAGGGCGTGATGCTGACCACTCACCCCCATCTAGTGCCGAGGTCAAGGAAGAGAGGAGCTATACCTCCACTCACCCCAAGCGCCTGTACGGCACGTAGCGGGACAAACTTTACTTTACTTACTTTATGTTTTGATCGTCATTATGACCAGCAGACCACCACTAATTTTACCATGTAGAACATTAATCACGACCTATTGCAAGGTCATAATTAAATCTGTCTTCCTCTCGAATTCCTCTTCTTCTTTCTTTCTTTCTTTCTTTCTTCCTTGCTTCTAACATAAGCCAGACAGCGTTTCTTAGGGCCAGACAGCGTTTCTGGGGAAATTCTAAAACTGGGTGGGGAAGCCATGATTCCATACCTGGCGCGATTATTGGACGTAACAATTAATAATGCCACTATACCAAGGGACTGGAAAAAAACCATAGTGGTTCCTATTTACAAAGGAGGTGATCGATCATTGGTCACAAATTACAGACCGGTCAGTTTAACATCGGTGGTCTGCAAACAAATGGAACACGTTATAGCATCGTACCTGAGGAAAAACTGGGAGGAAAAGAATTGATTATTCGAGGGTCAACATGGGTTCAGGCCGGGATATTCATGTGAAAGTAAAATAATCACGGTTTGCCAGGACATTGCAGACACACTGGATAACGGAGGAAGGTTAGACGCGATAATAATAGATTTTTCGAAGGCCTTCGATTTAGTTCCTCACGATCGGCTGCTTATGAAAATCGCGGCATCGGGCGTGGACTCGAGGATAGTCGTATGGGTAAGGGAATTCCTTTTAGGCCGAACGCAGAGAGTTAGAGTAGGAGGGCAATTATCAGAGGAAGTCAGAGTAACGTCAGGTGTACCGCAAGGGAGTTTATTGGGTCCACTTTTGTTCCTCGCGTACGTAAATGATATTTGGAGGAACATTGAATCGACTATTAGACTTTTTGCAGAGACAGAAGACTGTATAATATATAGTAAAATTATAAATAGTAAAGATATAGAAAAGATGCAGATGGATCTGAACCGTCTGGGAGAATGGGCGGTTGAAAATGCTATGAAAATCAACCCAAGTAAAAGTAAAGCAGTTAGTTTCACGAGAAGTCGGGTGAAGGAACCATTAAACTATTTGTTACGGGACCAAATAATTCCGGAAGTGAGCAGTTGTAAATACTTGGGAATACTCTTAAGCAGCGATTTAAGCTGGGCTGATCAAGTAAATTATACGGTGAAGAAAGCCTGGAAGGCACTTCATTTTACAATTCGTGTTCTCAAAAAGGGAAATGGTAACACTAAAAGTCTAGCCTACACATCACTAGTGCGTCCGATTCTGGAATATGGGGCGGAGTGCTGGGATCCTTACAGAGAGGGGCAGATAAATGCGTTAGAACGGGTGCAAAAGAAAGCATGTAAATTTGCATATCACAGGAGCGATTCGAACTGGGAAACCCTGGCACAGCGTAGAAAGATAGCACGTATATGTGCTCTCTTCAAGGCGTGTACGGGAGAACGTGCATGGAAGACAAAGGCCATACTACCTGAGCAGGGTCGATTATATTCGGAAAATTAGGAGAGAAAGTAAAGAACAGATATCGGAAAATATTCCTTTGTAAATAGGACCATCCAACTCTGGAACCAGCTACCTGCGGATGTTTTAGGGACTCTCCTGTAAACCAAGTACTTTTAGGAAGAAGGTTAGAAATGTGATAAATGAGGTGAGGTGCAGTGAAGGGAGGTAAATCGGGGTGAGGATGGGAAGGCTTCATAAGTGTAGTGAAGTGAAGAGAAGGTCCTGATGAAATGTGAGTGCATCAGTTCATGACGTATGTAATTCATTACTGTTACTGTCTTATGTCTAGTTGGTATTAATTTTTAAGTTATGTGCTTTAGGTTATATGGTTTTGTAATATTATGAGTTGTTTTATTTTGAGTGTGGTGTGTTGTTTTGTTGTGTCTTATTGTTTTTGTTGTCTTATGTTTTTTGTGTCTTATTGTTTTGATCTGGCTCATTGGTTTGTTGTATCTCATTGTTCTGTTGTGTCTTATTGTTTTTGTTGTGTCTTACTGTTTTGTTCTGTCTCATTGTTTTGTTGTGTCTCATTGTTCTGTTGTGTCTTATTGTTTTATTGTGTCTTATTATTTTGTGTTTTATTATAGGACCACTGCCACCGGGTAAAACCCATTTGCAGTAAAAAATAAATAATAATAATAATAATCCTCCCAATATCAAAATCAACATTCAGCCCCACATCTTTTTGCATAAAGCAAAACCTCTGTTAACCAAGCCTCAATTATCCGATTCCCGCATTCTTCTTATTGCGCCATCTCCGAACGAAGGTTGGCGATCCACATGGCAAACATTGCCCCCGAGACTGCCGCTCGAAAAATGTCTATTGAGGTGCATCCGAACCATCTTCTTAGGTCTTTCATCCAGGAGTTTTGGGGTCTACCGATCAATCTTTTTCCTTGGATTTTGCCCTCGATGATCAGTCTTCAGATCTCATGATATGGCCCAAATACCGGACCTTTCTTTCCTTAACGGCAAGCAGTAGTTCCTTTTGCTTAATCATGAGATTGAGAGCTTCGATATTAGAGACTTTTTGCACCCAGAGTATTCGTAGAATACATCGATATAAATACATTTCGAATGCTTCGATTCTTTTCTCCATGGGAGAATCAAGAGTCCAGCTCTCGCATCCACAGAGAAGTGTAGAGAACACATAACATCTCAGCATTCGAATCCTCAGTTATAGACTTAGTTCGAATCTAACGAAAAACCTCCTCATGTCACCGAAGGTTTTTCTGGTTTGTTCGATTCTTGATCTTATTTCTTTTTTGTTGTCACAGTTCTGGTTCACTATGGTGCCCAGATATTTAAGGGAAGTCACTTGTTCGACAATGTTGCCATTGTTTCTTAGAGTTATATTTCTCGGTAATTTTGAGAATACCATTGCTTTGGTGTTGGATGTGTTCATATATAAACCAAACCTTTCACTGTATTGCACAATGCTGTCAACCATTTGCTGTAACTCAGCAGGACTGCTTGCTATGATGACCGAGTCGTCTGCATATCCTAAGTTATTAATTGTCTTTCCATTCACCTTGATTCCACTTGACTTTTCATTGAGTGCCTCTCTAAATATTGCTTCTGAATAGATGTTGAACAGAAGCGGTGACAGAACACAGCCTTGGTGAAAACCTTTTTTGATATTAATAGCTTCCGATGTTCTTGCGTTTACCCTGACTTCAGCTGATTGATTCCAATAAAGATTGGCGATAATATTTAAATCCCTTCTGTCTAAGCCTGCGGCCTTTAAGATCTTAATCATTTTTTCATGTATATCACAGTCGAAAGCTTTACGATAATCGATAAAGCATGCATAGTGTAACCGTCCCACTCCTTTCTGCTGTTGGAGTTGCCCGGTTCGGTTCCAGTCTTGTCGATCTCTGTCGTATGTGATGTAGTAATTCGGGATTTCTGCTCATGTAGGCATGGAAATTTTCTCAGGGAATATTACATGGAGGGGTATAAGCTGAATGCCAGCGAGGAAGGTTTCGGTAATGGTTTTGAGATTGAAGTTCGTAGTTTTGCAAGAACAATTTATTTCTTTTGCAATTAACATTCACTGGCCGAATCGAGCTACAAAACAATTCAGGATGTTGCTTCCTCTGAATTCCAGAAAAGAGTGTCCTCGAAGAAAACTTTCCTGTCCTTTAGTCACAGGACTTCCCCCCTTAACTTTCACAAAAAATGATCTATTTGGGCAGTAATGATGCGATGCTCGCATTGGTCAGCTCAGCCCTAGCTCACGTGGACCATTCAAAAACCCTTTAGCCAGCGGGTGCCCCTGCAAGAATTTTGGCGGTCACACGGTGCCATAATTCTTGCCTTTACAGTCATTGCTTGTGTAACTTTCTTTTCTTTTCTTTTAAGTGTGAGTGAGCCGTCTGCACTGAATGCAGAGCACCTACCAATAAACTGACCCCTGGCCTGAAAAGGACGCACTTGCCTAACAAGTGAAACGCGTAAATCTTTATTACTTGTTTCCAAATTATATTTATTTGCGCCTCACCGGGACTCGAACCCAGAACGCGCGGTCATAATAGATGTCGATATTCATGTCTCGACATCGCTGTGTTAAAATGTTCAGGGAAAAAATTGCATCTCGTGTTCCTACCCCATTACGAAAGATGAATTGTCCTCACATTTTCTATAAATTCTTGTATGAATTATTCTAAGGAATACTTTTAACACATGAGACATAAGGCTTATCATCCTATAATCATCGCAATGCGAGGAGTTGGTTTTCTTCGGTAATGTGACAAAAGTTGGTTTTAGCCAATCAGATGGAATATTTCCATTACTATATATTTTGTTGAAAAGCGATGTAAGCAGATTCAAACCTATAACTTCCTGTTCCGCTATCACTTTGAGTACTTCCGCATATATTTTGTCGGGACCGGCCGCCTTTCCGTTCTTCTGTAATTTTATTGCGTGCACAACTTCTTCTTTGGTGATGTCAGGACCTAATTCGTTCACAACTTCTATATCTTCTAACTATGGTAAAGCTGGTCTATCATCATGATAGAGCATTTCCACGTATTGCTTTCACCTTTTAAGTTTGTCTTCTGTCCCGTTTATTATTTCATTATCAGCTTTCATTAGGATTGCTGTTTGATATTTACGTTTTTTATTTGCCAATTCTTTGACATTTTTGTGTAGGTTGAAAGTATTATATTTCTCTTGTAGTAATTCTATTACCTCACATTTTCCTATTACCCACCGTTCTTTGGAAGCTCTACATTCTCTTCGTATTTTTTCTATTGAGCTCTCTGTACTTTTCTGGATTAGATGTTTTGTACTTTCTCCTCTCAGTCATTAAATCCAGAATTTCAACCAGATCGGTTGCGATTGGGTTCCACCGGCGAGAGTGTTTAAAGCGATGTCCACAAGGAAAATCTGTATTGAGTTTCTAATTATTTGTTCATATACATGACCACGTTCCCCTTTCATCGCTCATCCGACTTATCGGCTTATCCGACCCGTGATTCCCCCATATAGTCCAGTTACACGAGGTTTCACTGGATTAACACACAGTTAACACAACGTCGTTTCGCCAAGGTTAATGCCAGAATTAAAAATTCTACACTTCTCATCTCACTGCCTTCTTCACTTACGTACACCGTGCCCTTGTTTCAATCTAAAACCTTATCACAAGGACGAGCGGGTATTGCCTGGGAACCTTCATAGCCGAAAACTTTCTATTTTGCCACGGAGCGTCTCTTATCGTTCCCTCTCCACATGTCTGCTCTCAGTCTCGTTCATTCGGGCTTCAAAGGGCTAAGGTAAAAACTGGAGGCCAAATACTGTGGTGTGCAAATGCTTGAGTATCCAGTTCTTGCTGAAGTGTTTCATTGTGTCAGAGTTCGATTCTGAGTCGGCTCTTACCCTCGCTGTCGCAGGTTACACTTCTGCGCCGACCTTGAGACTACCGCTCGCCAGTTCGTTCTGTGCCACTTCGTGCAAGTGTCTCAGCAGAGCAAAGAACTGCTGGAACTGCCTCTAGAGGACCTGCAAGCGATAATCGAGGCCGACGAACTGGTCGTGGAGGACGAGAAATTTGTGTGGAAGTGCATTCTCCGGTGGATCAACCACGACCCGAACAACAGGAAAGGTCACATCGCGGGCCTTTTGAAGGGCGTCAGACTGGGACTACTGGACACAAAAATTTTCAAAAAGGTAAGTATGCCCCTGAAATCATGGATGTTTATGGAAAGTGAAGCCCGCATTTTCAGTTCCATATTCACACGTGTTCGTAAATAATTAATGCAAATGCTGAGCCTTTTTCTTCGACACGTGTAAGCCCGTTTGTCTGTCTGTCCGTCCGCAGTTCCAGCTCGAGAACGTCTGAACGGATGTTCATTAGATTTAATAATGATGAGCTTTAACAGAATCTCTTGATATATTCCAATTCTGGTTAAAATCTTACAATAACAACGTGAAAATTACACAATTCTTTTGAATGCCTTATCTCGCGCAAAATTTCCTGCGTAAGTAATCCTCAGATTGCCTTAGTTGCCATGGTTACAGTAACGACCTGTGCAATGCCGCTGGTAACACGCTCGCATATGTGTGTGTATGTGCAAAAAAATATTCGATTCGTCCTTTTATGCAGATATGTGATTGGAGTTAATAATCGTCTTTATTCATCGTCTGTAAGTTTGACAGTCCGTCGGCTCTACAATCCTTTATTGCAGTCTCAGCCTTTATTAAGATCGATTACGCGTTTCAGTTCAACTACAGCATTCCACATACAAACGTCCATTCAGCTTGAATAGGAAATTCCTCACCAGATAAATCACGTCTTTTGGCGCAGCGTTCTACTTAACCAAAGATCCTACTGCCATAAGAAGCGTATCTTAGCTGCTACAACAATTTCACACATCTCAGACGATATATATATATATATATATATATATATATATATATAGTCAACCCGAGAACGTGTAGCATGATAATCTTCAGCTGACTGACCACATAGGGACAACAGATATCGGAAAGGTGCAGCAAGAAGGCTTCGTTCTACCTCCGAGAGTAAATTACCCTAGGGGCTTCAAACTCATAGACATCTTTAACATTCTAATATTTTAACCGTCATCTCACGAAGCAGCAATACAACTTATGATATTGTTTCTTCCATACCAGCATGTGCTTTTACCCGAGAGAAAAAATGTTTCTACTCTAGATCAAATGATTGATTTCAGCCACTCACCTCTTACGAATACGTGTGAAACAATCTCACGGATCCATGAATACGTTAACTGCTTCAAATGTATTTACAACTTATCATTCGTATCTACTAGTTTCGAACACTTAAAGAGAACGACCTGATAATGACCAATTAAGGTCGAAACGTGCAATGGATCTTAATAGACATCGAGCCCATAATCACACGCTGTTGTTTTGACTGGCCATCCACCCAACCATCAACATGTAGCAAGTTGCCTCCCTTGAAACTCGAAGAAACTAATTGTCATAATTTTCTTTAGATGCTACGTAATTTTGACGATTAATTAAAGTTATCGAATCAAAAAGAATGTGATCGCAACGTTCATCTCGCACGGGTGAGACGAGAAATAAGTTATATTTTTGAATGTAACTCGAAATGCAACCATTACTGAAGTATTTAACTTTCGGTTGAAACACATTTCAATAGTTTTCTCTAAGATCGATTTAACTTTGATATCGGTTCTCTCCACAACCTGTGCATTTGTTAAGAGCGTCGTTACATAAACCAAAAAACATATTTTCCTGTATATACCACAGTCTATTTCGGTGAGTTCCCAACCAAATTATGTGTGACTTTCTTGTCTCCTCTGCAACGGAACATGGCATCCCTTCATAAAAAAGTCCACATTGAACTGTTTAACAGGTGTCAAAGCACCCGTACGTGACGAAAAACGAGGAGTGCAGACCCGTGATCTCGGAGACGCTCACATTCCTGCACGACGTGAAAAGGTTGACGAAGGAAGACAAGGACTTCGTGACACCAAGGATTGCCCGCCCGCGAATTCGACAGGACCTTCTGTTTGCTATTGGTGGTTTTCGCGGCGGAAGTCCGACAGATGTGATCGAAGCGTATGACGCACGAGAAGACCGGTGGAGTGTGGTGAGTTGCACAAAATTCTACTCTTACCACGCCTTGTTAAATGAAAAACTACTTTTCCTCTGTTTTGCTTGTTTTTAATAAGTAATTGTTGTATTTAAGCTTAATCACAAGGACCTCTTAACCTCTTTATTTCGTGTCCGTTTATTTCCATTGCAGTGAACCCTTTTTTTATTTTTTTTAATTTTTAGTTTAGTTGCGTCATGTTTGTGTTGAAATTCAGTATATATTATTTATTATTTCAGTCTATTTATTTTATTTATTTAGTGTTCTGTCTGACGACAGGTCCATATGAACAGGATCCTTCCATCCTTTTCTCGGACTGGGACCTGTTCATATACGTTCTTGGCAGAGATGATCAGAAGTGGTTTGCCATTGCCTTCTTCTGTGTGTGAATGGAGTAATTGTTGGGATGCCACGGAGAAACCGGGGAAGCCCCCGGAGGAAAACTCCGTGTTGCCTAGACCACGGCCTTGCCCAACACTAGTTTTAAATTCGGGCACCGCCGGGAATCGAACCCGAGACCCCAGGATTACGAGGCCAGCGTTCTAACCGCTAGACCATCATAACTTAATTTTAATTTTAAATGTTGTTGTTAAAATTAAAATTAAAATTTAGCGCTTTTCATCGTTATTACGATGTTACATCGTAATAACGATGAAAATTAAAATTAAGTTTGTGTATAGACTGAAATAATAAATAATATATACCTTTTTTAAGTTAAGCTCCAAAGACATAAATTAAAAAAGAATAAATACATAAATTACACAGGTGCTGAGACTCGTGTAAGATCTAATAGGAATCGACGAAGGATATGAAGTTTGCCTTAAATACCGTTTACAATGAGCGTCCTTCATCAACTGTCATGGCAACCTGTCTGCTGATTTTAGACATGAAACGAAGTCATCGTTGATCGTCAGTGGATTTCAACGTAATAAATGAAGCACTGATCAGTGTCGATGTTGGCCAACTGGGTGGTAGCGCCTCGTGAATTAGTAGGCTTACACACTGTTTGGGGTGCGGTGGGGATCATACTGCCTCCAGCTTAGCGTCGACGAAACCCAAAACACCAACATCTGTCTTTACCATCGTACGAACCTGAAATGTCAGCTGTTGATCATAAATTAATTCTGCATTTGCTGTCGTACTTGACGAGAGCTTCTCTTCGGGTCTTCCTGTTTCCTTCGCCTTTCATAATTCCACGATTGCTAGAAGTTAATTTCTCACGGTGTTTGTCGAGTGCCACCCACCACGGTGTAACAATTTCGGTCCACTGTTGGGGGTTGTACCTCTGCTCCGGTGGTTGGTCGCTTGGACTCTAATGTAGGGACTTCACATCCGTAGACCAAATGACCCAAAGAAACATAAAGCCATAATCTGTCGTTCCTGCAGGTGGAGGGGGTCGACTCGATCGATCCGCGATCCTTCCATTGCACGGCAGTAGTCGGTTTCGACATTTACATCATCGGTGGTTGCGACGACGGCTTCAAACATTTAGACTCATGCCGCTGCTTCAACGCTGTTACGAAGACATGCCGAGAGGTGTCGAATATGCATGAACGCAGGTAAGGTGCAGCTTGGTAACTAAGGAACTCCTTGGAGCAGAGTCCTTCATAAAAAGCTGATGGTCGCTCCCTTAGTCAAGATAGAAATGTGGGCAGGGGCTGTAAAATTCTACCACTCACATACAGGAGTATCGTGCAAAGTGTGAATAGCTTGAGGACTTTTGCGACAATGTTGGTTTTAAGAATACGATTTGCTTGTTAATTCATTTGAATTATGATTTATCAATGACGAGCGAACAATTGCTTTCTGCGAGAGGAAATGCATCTGAATGAGTAATAAATGAGCATAGCAGAGCGTGTACTTTTTCTCGTTTCAGATCCGATTTAATGGTGGCAGTTCTGCGATGCGCAGTTTACGCTATGGGTGGTAAAGATTATCGTTGGATTAAGAGAACGGCTGAAAGATACGACTGCAAGACGAACCAGTGGTCTTTGATCGCTCCCATGAACAGAAGACGACGCGGTGCAAGTGCGGCTGTGCTGAATGGTACGTAAATGCTGTGAAACAGAAATGTGTGAATTAGAGCAGAAGTCGAGGCGTCTGTCTGTCTGTACGCGTATAAGAACGCAAGAACGGTAAAGGAATCGGGGGATTTGAGGTTCTCACGGTGGCTAGTACGAAGATGGCTGTCGTTTGGCTTCTGCCGACGTCTCAGACGAACTTTATGACTTCATCATCAAGGCATTCCTCTTCGCTCTTAAACTTAGTTTCCCTCACTCCACTGTCCTATATTCTTTTATTATCTCTTTCTTTTATCCGTGCTACGTACTACGTTATTTCTCAGACTGCAAAGGCTTGAATTTCTGAGTGCGTGATGGTTTCATCTGCTCTTATAAGCTGTCGCTGTACATCGTCTTCTGCCTTTGTAGTGTACTCTAGAAGTGAGTACAAACAACAATAAAACTATCAAACTGGCTCTCATATAATACAGATGTAATATGTTTTTGAGACAGTTAATAATCTCATGTAAATAGCACATTATATTATAAATGTAGAGCACCGCTTGGCAGCTCGTGCCATACATCTCTGGTACCAAATTTAATAAAATTCGTTTCACAGAAGATGTAACTTACCATCATTTCTATTATGCGTTAATTTAAGAAATTTATGCTGTTTATATTAAATTTTATCAGTTAAACTCGTTTCCATTGACACGCTGATTGTCTGCATTCGAAACAAAGAAATATATGAACAGAGACAGCCTTGTCTTTGCAGTTTCTGTGACACGAAGGGGGACATTAATAGATTTACAAATTTAAGTACGGATTGTCCCATGTTTGTGCTCTGCACGGACCAGTTTAATATCTCTCCCTATACCAAATGTGTGTACAGTTCGTGTCATATAGGTAATTTGTTTTTACAGACAAAATATACGTCGCTGGTGGATATTATGATTACAATTATCTAAAATCTGTGGAAGTTTATGACCCGGACACCGACCGATGGACGTTCGTTGCACCAATGCTTTCTCAACGTAAGCATTTTGCTTGCGTCGAGATCCACGGCTGTCTGTACGCCCTAGGTGAGAACTCTGGACATTCTGAGTGATGCTCCTCTATACTTCTTACAGAACTTCCTATTGTGAAATGTTTTCTTGGTTAGCGTTGAGTGACTGAGATTTTATCAACAACAATTTTCTCCTGTCATTACAGAGCTAATTTGTCAGTATTTTTAACCCAAATACGTGGTTTCAATTACATTCTCCACAAAGAACACTTAACTAACTAACTAACTAACTAACTAACAACCTAACAACGCATAATCTCTTGTGGTATCTCATTTGCCCCATTTGTCACACACTTCCAGTTTTAAAGGTAGATATTTTGTTCTTGTAGCAAGGAAATTTCAGTTTGCCGTGCTGTTATCCCCAAAAAGCCGGTGGTTTAAAGCAGTCCCTTCGCAGACTTTGCTTTCCGTCACTTGTTTGTGTAACGCCCTTTTGAACAGTGCATCTTATGTTGTTGTTGAACGCTATTTTCTCACGCAGTTTCATGAAGCAGAAAGCAGATGTCGGGCGCAATTTCCTAATGCTACAAGTACGAAAATAATATTGCAGCTATTTCATTCTTAATTTCGTTCCTGGTACTAATATTTACACTGCAAAATTAAATCAGTTTTCTTCGTTCTATTTCATTCGTTCGTTCCGATTCCGGAATTACAAATTTTAAGATCGTAAAGTCCGTTGGGTAAGACGGTCGGAGTGTGAAGCATGGAAGTTACGATAAATACAAACATCTAGAAAGTTATAATTGGTAATGTTGAAGATAAGATACCACTTGTGAGACATATTCTTAAAATGGAGGATATTATTAAGATGTTTTTACGGAACTAGAGTATGTGGGAAGGGTTCAACTACCGACTTTTGTGAATAAGGTAATGAATCTTGTGGTTCCATAAAGGCCAAACATTTCGTGGCCGTAATAAATATCAAGGAGGCCTCGTTGAATGGGGTTAGAATAAGTTTCGTTTGGCAGCTTTTTTTATATACTGTGACCTGTTACGGATTGTGTGTGTGTGTGCAGGCGGACACAACCGGACATCATCCGAGCTCAGTACCGAAAAGTATGACCCTGCAGAAGACACGTGGACCGAGATCCCTGACATGAACTTCTATTCATATAAACTCGACGCAGAAGTGATCGACGACACGATCTTTGTCTTCGGTGGACAATTTAAAGAGGACGTCCGCTTCCCCCATAGCGCATGTTACAATGACGAGGAAAATCGAAGGTTTGTTTCTTTGTTTATTTGTTTGATTGTTCAGGACTGTATAATTACAAAATGTTACTTTGGAAAAGCTCTAGGAAGTGAATCATTTCCGGTCAAAATAACCGGGATCTTGCGTCTGCTGCGTCATGTAGTGACGTAGAAACTGACCGACGTTTCAGAGGTTCTTACTACATACGTAGGGTTTTGAATACAACGCGCGAAAAATGGGTGAGAGGAAGGGGGTAGGATGAAAGCAGGCAGGGCGATGTTGCGGTCAAGCTGAATCGTTAAAGCAGGGGAAAATGACTAGGTAATGCTAATCAGACGTAAACTGTAAATGAATTAATAAGAAGCTCTTCGAGTAAGTTTCTTTGATCAGTGGCACTCTCTTGGGCAGGAAGTTTCTGGCTTTCAGCACATCAGCATCGCCATAATCTTCGGCTTTCATCAAAGTGTTAGGCCCGGTTCAGGTTTAACGACGCCTATCCATCGCATGTTCCCATTTCTGATGGAAGTTTATTTAAAAATGGCTGTCTCTTGGCGTGTTTGACCTTGCAGCCTCGCGTCATCTGTTGGCTGAGTGAGTAAGCAGGTCCAGAAATATGCCAGATGGCACAATTCTTCATACTTGTTTGTGCAAGAGCCAAAAATCCAACAGAAATTCATTCGATTTTGGTTTGTGTCTGTTTTACGTCTAGCAGAACCTCTCCAGAACTATTTTTGGTGGGACAACAATTTTTTGAAAATATATTGCTAGAAGAGGGAAATATTTTCATGGGCGCAATTCTCAAACAAAACACGCTTGTCTCTTAAAGAAAGTGTGTGATTAAACTTTTTATTCTGACCGAAGATAATGGCATAATGAATTGTACGAAACGTAGCTAGCGCAGAACATAATTCATTTGACAGCGATTTAAAATAGTCATAGCCTCTCCCTCCACTTTGATGTAATAAAATGTGTTGCGTTATAATAGCACGATGGCCTGGGTTCTATGTGCATGAGTGAAAGAAAGATCACGTGGGAAATGTTCTGAAATATGTTGTGGCAATCGTGCATTGAATTCCGATTGGGGGAATTTTTGTTACGTTTGTCTGGAAACAAATTATAAGCAACGACATTTCGGTGGAAGCCTGTGCCCTTACCCTAAAGCAGTTTACCATTCTACACAAAGACAGAGCCAGCCCATGAGACATTGATATTTTTAGGTCAACACATTTTACGACTCACAAAGATAATTCTTTTATACTTATTCTATACCGAAATCTCTGTTATTTTAGAACCCCAAAAGTAAAAGTATATATTTTTAAGAAAATGGATAATTTATTTACATAAATGCACTGACATTCAACTTACTTTTCTATTAAGTTATATTATATAAATCATTTATGGTAGAAGACGCAATCCTTCGTGAGTTACATCATCTCATGTTGAGCTACAAATTTTCGGTAACTGTGTCCGCGAAATGTGTTAAAAATTTGTCTTGAGTGTAGATAATACTGATGGATGATGAAAAGAGTTTGTTTTCACTTTTAATATTTCAAATTGCAGGTAAAAGGTGACAAACATGATTGTTTGTAGATCCTATCTGTCGACTTGTGTCATCAAGAACCTACCTAATGCAAGCGATTACGTCTACAAAGACAGAGACAAATTAATGAAAGAGAAACGTAAAAAATTGTTGGATTGGGAATTTAACCATCCTTCCACACACAATAGTCCTTCTGCTGATGTAGCCCCGGGTTCAAACCCAGTAGCTAGGCCGGCGTTGGTGCGGTTACAACGTTCGTTACTTCGTTGCGCGAAAAGGGCTAAAGGTTTTCTCAGGATACCTTGATATAGGGTTAGTCGTCGGGCAAGGATCTCTGACTCTCAGGGAATATACGAGGAAGGCCTTACTTCGAGCTGCGCTCGCGGGAAGACAGCGAAGTACTAGTTGAGCTGGTGCAATTCTTGTTGTTGTTGTTGAAATCAGTCAATTTATTCACGAATTGAGACACACTGATGCAAAGATATAATTATGTTGATATTTAGGCAGTGCAATGAATCGGCTGTTTATATACTGAAACTTTGCGAACAGAACACGTCTGCAACACTTTAGAGAGCGCCGCAACAACACAAGCGCGCTATCACAGTAACTATCCTTAAATGTTCATTTGAATACGGCGATCCGATTTGTCGCCCAAAATTACCCCATAACACCGGAAACGCGCCGAAAAGCCATATTCGAATTTCATTGGTCCCATTCGCAGTCAGGCGACTGTTCTAGGGCAAACGTCATTCTAAATCTGGAAAGGCTTATATTTTACGAGTGCGAAAGCTTTGTGAATGTCACGCCGCCTGTAGGCGGAAGGTCTAGAAGAAAGACGTTCAAGCGACTGATTGTCGCTAGTCTCTTCCAATTTAATACATTAAACATTGCCAAAATTCATAAAATCAATCACATTTGGATGAAGTAAGGCGTATCAAATATCCTCTAATCAAACCTCTTTCGTTTATATAAACCAGATTAATATGCCAAAGGTTCAACCCGTATGAACTTGGACTGGCACAGAAAAATCAATAGTTTGCAGTTGATTACAACCACGACGAACACATTAATTTTAATTACTTTCCTTACGAAAATAATGTATAAAACTAGGAATTGATGTAGGAGCTACAAAAAAATAAAGAAAAATATTGTTTGCAGCATAGAAGGAAAAATTATTTCTCCTCGTTATTTTGTGCACAAGAAGTCCTATTAAAATTAATTATTTTACAGACGTTAATTTTATCTAAAATATTACCATCCATCACCAGCCTCCTCTACAATGGGTACCGGGGTCCTTTCCCGGGGATAAAGCCGGCCGGGGCGTAATGCTGACCACTCACCCCCATCTAGTGCCGAGATCAAGGAAGAGAGGAGCTATACCTCTACTCACCCCAAAACGCCTACATGGCGTATACTGGGACAAACTTTACTTTTTTTACCATCCATCAACACACAGCAGTTTCACTTTGCGTCTTGTATTAAATAAAACCACTTGTGACGACATGTTTCGAGTTACGAAATCATCATCATGGTATTAGGGGAAGATTAAATGTTTTGCTTCATGAACTTCATTTACAAAAACGTCATTAAGAAGGCAACACACCGAGAATTTTGTATTGATTTCTGATCTAAGTGTGATATTTTAAAAAATTGCAAAAGTACATTGGCTGAGTTGCCCCAGTAAAAGTAAAAAAGTAAAGTTTGTCCCGCTATGCGCCATGTAGGCGCTTGGGGTGAGAGGAGGTATAGCTCCTCCCTTCCTTGACCTCGGCACTAGATGGGGGTGAGTGGTCAGCATTACGCCCCGGCCGGCTTTACCCCCGGGAAAGGACCCCGGTACCCATTGTAGAGGAGGTTGGGTGGGCCCCAGAGCCGGTCTGGACGCAGAGGCTAGAGAAAAAAATCCTCTGCCCCCGTCGGGGATCGAACCCCGGTCGTCCAGCCCGTAGCTAGTCACTATACTGACTGAGCTATCCCGGCTCATGAGTTGCCCCAGCATACCGGGTAATTGTGACATGTCCTTGGGGAAGTACCAACTATAATCGTCTAGCCATGAGGCCGAGCTCGGACATTGACCACCCATCAAGGATGAATCAATGTTTCCGTTTTCAATACATTCACACCCGCACGTGTCGCGAAGGATCAGCGGAACATAGACCTACATTTGTCATTGTCAGCTGTCCTTTCGAAAAATCCACATCCAAGAAATTCCAAAGTTCTTGTAACTGTATACTTTGACAGGCCATTGCAGTATTTCACCCCTAGGAGGTCGGACCCCTATTACTTGGGTTTATGCAAAAGTAGGCATAAGTGACCTAGCGTCACCACGCGATGTAAACTGTCACAGTTGGCCTCGGGTATTGAACTGACCGATCAGAGAAAGGTTATTTTGACTTAAATTTAATATATTCCATCAATCACAAAACTAAGCGGGAAGTCGAACCAATGATGTTACAAAATTTCAGATTTCGGAATGAGTGGGAGAAATTAATTTATTTGAGAGGCAGACTTCTTTTGAGAGGAGTCGTGAGTTGCAGTTGTAAGTTGTCAGTCGTCAGTCAGTCGTTAGTCGTTAGTCGTTAGTCAGTTGGCAGTTGTGATTTGTCAGTTATCAGTTGTTGCAAGTTGAAACGGTATCACGGACTCATCGGTGTACTACATTAACTTTGACCAATATCGTGCGGAAAATTTAATTTAGCGATCACCTGAAAATAAATACATAAAGCCATAGCTGAGGCGATCTTTAATTAAACCTCGTACACACGGGATAAGAGTCTCAACTTTAGAAGGTCCGCTTTTGAGGAGGTTCATTTACACTTGTGATTATTACCGGGCATTTAAATTAGCAAGATAGGTATGCACGATTATTGGAGCGAAATGCGAAAACTTGCTCGAGTCTGCGTTTTGACTACGAACTGTGGCAGTTAACGGGTTCGCCGTGATCTTGCGGCAACTTCTCCGACACATTCGTACTGCAGAGCAGTCTGAACAACTGCTGGCAGGCGTTACATTAAGATACAACAGCTGAACTTTCAAAATAAGTAAATCTTAATTTTCTTTTCAGTCTGTATTATTCTATTTACTTTCTGCTACTGTCTGGCGCCGTAGCCGCGTGGTATGAGGCATCATGCTTCAGACCGGTGATACGGAATGCGCGCTGGTTCGAGTCTCGGGGGAGAAGAAATTTTCTCATGAGCTTTCGACCAGTGTATGGGACTGGTGCCAACCCAGCATCGTGAGGAAATTGGGGAGCTACAATTAGTAGCGTAATCCGGTCAGGAAAGCTAGCAATGGCTGAGGGTTCGTCGTGCTGACCACACGTCACCCTATATGTGGTTGGATGATCATTCACCTCTGCTTAGGCATGTGAACGTGAGGCTAGCAGTCAAGATAGTCGGCTTTGGCTCTCTGGAGCTGTTACGCCATGGATTTAATTTTAATTTTAACTTTCTGCTACTTCCTTGTTTTAATTGTTACTTCTTTCTCTCTTCCTTTTTATTTTTTCTCGTATTTTATTTGTGCCCTTTCGGATCTTATTTTTTCGTTTATGTATTGATTTCCTTGTGTTCATTTACCTATCTTACCTTTTAGCCTTGAATTTACAAGTAATTATGCTGAACCCTGCGATTCGTGCAAGATGGTTATAAAACTCTCTTAATTTCTGTTATCATTCGCGACATCCTGCAGCTAACAAAACTAACCAGACGCCTTATCGCATCTCTGTCTAACTCGTTACACTGAAATTCATTTCCCACTCTGAGGGATCAGCAAATTTCTAAGCTGTTAGAGGACGCAATCGAAAAAAGTGACAATATTTAGAGAATAAGAGGCAACTGAAAGAATTGTAAAATGTCTTAACCTTTTCTTTATAAATCGCATTCTTCACCTAATATTATAAGGCAATTAAAATGTGTATGTGATGCACAGAATATGTAGCACGCATAGGAAATACGAGATAGTCATAAAATCTAAAGGAAAAATACCACTGGGAATAATCATGCATACATTGGAAGGTAATATTAAAAGCAGGAGCGCTGTATGTAAGTCTCCATTGTGACAGCATTTGGAATCAGAAAGAGAACAAATTATGATTTCCATCTCAGTCTCCTTTAAAGAGTTGGATGAGCCAGCCTCAGAAGAGAATCCATTGCCGTTGTTAGTAGCTTTGTAAATTCGTGTCTCTTGGCGTTCTTTGCGGGCCTCATACCACGAGACTGAGTCGTAAGACATTGTCCGGCATTATTTCTTGAGATTTCTTCGAGTAATTAATTGGTACTCCCCTGGATTGGTTCCCAGCGACTCGAAGGGCAAGTCCAGTAGCATTGTTGCTGCCTTCCAGCCTCTCGATACGCGCTATGAGGTGGTATTTCCCCAAATTCGATGTATGGTTATACCGCCATGACTCGGTTTGCTACAATTTAAAAATAAGGAGCCATTTAAGTCTGACAGGAAACAACATGAGATAATTAGGATTTCAGTCGCACATTCCTTCCTTGGAAAGAGAGACCAGCCAACATCAGAGTCAAATACATTACAATTGTCTACGCCAGGACTAGCAAAACACGCGGCCCGCCGAAACATTTTCTCTGGTCCAGGGGCGATAGGCTCAACAGCGCACATTACTTCGAAAAATCAAGTTTAAAATCAATCAAGTATAATAAAACCCGATATTGTTTTTAAAGAAGGATAAATTAAATTGCAATTTTATCTTCACACCTCTTTATTTATAAATTTATTTCATTCTTATAGAGAAAACATTTAATATTAGGTATTTTTACGTAAATACGTCTATACGGAAGGGTCATTCGGCAAAAACAACGTTACGAAAAAGCGTCAGGAAAATGTGTAAGATGCTTACCTAGGAAATATCAACAATTTGTAAATATGGATCGACAACAATGGTCAGCTTGCATGCATTGTTATGTCACCTAGGAAACGTCATCTGTTTACTCGGCATTGTTGTGTTAGATTACTGCCGTCAACAATCCGTTTTCGTAACAAGATGGATGACATTTCATTACATTACATTATATTTCATTACATTACAGAGACGTAAATATAATTTAAATAGAGAGACGCATTTACGTCAAATTCTCCGGAACCGTGGTTCCACTGTCAATTTTTTCTTACATTTAGGATGGAATGTGACCAAATTCGAGTAATTCTCTTTCTATTTTTTCAACTACCAATAATGTATAAATATGGACCGACAATGGTAATCTTTTACGTGAAAACCATTGTGTATAACAATGCAAGAAAATTCTAACCCACGCCAGCAACAATGTTGGCTGAGCATGCCTTAACGCTCTTTTCTCGTTACTTATGCATGCAGTATAATAGCCTGAATGAACCGTATTGCACTCTATTTATTTACTAACTGTTACGCCATCTGTTTACTCGGCATTGTTATGTTTCATTATTGCCGTCAACAATTTGTTTTCATTATTGCGGAAAGAGCTGAGCTGTGAATCGCTTGCAGGAGAAGTGCGTAATACACTAGATAGTTTTGTGCTGTTGAAAACCTTTTAGAATATCATAAGTACTTATCTTGTATAAGAATTATTAAGAAATCTGTGATACTGCCCTCCACACTCTCCATTTTATTTCTGATTCAGTTGATCATTGACGGTGGACATCGTGGTCTCTTATCACTGAACAAAGTTTAAGGTAAGGGATTCCTAATTTTATTATTATTATTATTATTATCATCATCATCATTATTTGCAATTGCATTTGTAATTGTCTGCGGTATCGTGAGTGTTGGTGTGTAATCGTTAAACACTCATATGCCAGCACTTCCATATGGAAGATGTCATTGAATCTAGAGGACTCTACTTCTGTAATGTTGGCTACCGGAGGAATTCTGCACACACCTTCGTCCTTAAGGGAGGATAGCAGCTGGTTGTATTTATGTCATGTTATTGGTAACGCCTGATTGTCTGATTTTATTTGTGCTGTCACGAATACTGAACAATTTGAGGTAGAATTGAGGTTGAAACGTTTACTACAGCACGAGGTTTTTGTACTTCAAATACCTTCTGCATTTATGGTAAATATTTCAACTTCGACAGCAATACGAAGGAATCTCGTGAATTAATTTCGTTAACTCTTTTAATCCGAAGATGGTCTAAAAAAAGTTAAGAACTCCTAATAATCACTGCTTACAGTGCAACTCATAAATACAGAATGTAGCGTTAAAAGTTGCTAAAGCTGATGTTACATGCACGGACTACCACTCTGTTAGAAGTGTCGTGAAAACTAAGAAGCTTTCCTTGAGTTCAGTGCGTAACAGTAGCCATAGTCGCTTGTAGCTTTTCAGTTTTAAACGATAATAAACCAACTGGCAAGTATTAAAACTTCATATTAACTGCTGGCATTGGAGTAAAGGAACGTAAATTATGTTTCTGGAAATTAAAATCGTAGATCCTACTTTGATAAATAGTGTCGGAAAACTTTTTGATAGGTCCGAGACATGATATATTTAGACTAGACACATTTTAAATTTAATTTGGTAACGACTACTTCGATAAAGAAGAACACAGAAGTTTTACTTGACGCTAGTAGAAAGTTGGGGACGAGTGATGTTTTCCGAGCTTTTCCTCAGTTGTAAGGCAAATACAAGGGTATAATTCAAAAAGGAGGATGGCCCTCCAACCTCAAATCATTAAGGCCTTCAGCTGACGTGACCCCCACCCCAATTCGCACAGCGACTTCTGGGTTCAAATTCCAGACAACTCTCGAACCAAAATCCTTTTCATGAAGGACAAGTTGCCTAACGCGATACCTCTCATCAGCAGCAACAGACCGTCAATGTTTCCGCAGCGACAAAACCCTCGTCTTAGTTATAAGCCTCTGTCTACCATTTCCAGCAAAGCGTTCCTTACGCAGGAATGGTGTTTTCTAGCAAGGGACGATGTTTTGTGCTTGCGCAGGTCTCTGCCCTTAGTTAGGTTTTTGGTGCTGCTAGGTCCAGAGACAGGGTCTAGCTCTATGGATTGGGCCCAACAGAGTCAGTTTTTTACGTGGAGACGGAGAAAGACTCCAGTCTCCAAAACGCCATTTTATGGGTTTTTGGTCTTCTACTATGCATTAGGTCCAAAAAATAGTTTGCTTCAACGTCTTAACAGAGACTCGAACCAAGAATTGTATTCGGGTCTGTGACCTTAGATCCTGTAATTTCCTCTCCGAAAACAACGCATTTTGCCTTGGCGTCGCTCTCTTATAGCGGTTGCGTTCCTGTCAACAGAAACCATTCTTCTTGTAAGGATTCGAACCCAGTGCCTTTACTTCCGTAATCTCCTCTTCGAGGCAAAAACTCTGATCCTGTCTCGCTTAGTTTCGGATTTATAGGAACCGCCCTTAAGGAAATCAAACCCAGGACAATTTTCCCAGGGTTCAGACTCTGCGGTATTTACTAAGGGGGTATACGACAGTTTCTTACAAATTCATCTTCTGGGTCTCAGACAGTTTTCGGGCTTGTGACCTTAGTCAGTCAAATCATTTCCCAGGAACAAAAAAAAATTGCCTCGGCGCCATTCTTCCCTAGTCCTTGCTGTCCGAACAACATAAAACATCGTTCCCGGGATTCGACGGAAGGAAACATTTTCTATGGCCCAGCGCCCGGGCCCCTCAAAAATCATCTTTAAAGTTAATGAAGTATACTGAATCCGGGCGTTATTCGTAAATAAAGGCAATTGGAATTGTAGTTTTCCTCACGTCTCTTCCGATTATTTTTAAATGTGTTCTCTTCTTATGGGGAAAGTACTTACTCTTATGACTGAATGTAACCAAATTATAAGCTAGAGTAATTATCTTTGTTTTGTTTTTTCAACTACCAACAATGTGTAAATATGGACCGACAATGGTCAACTTTTATATTATGAACTCCTGTGTGTATAACAATGCAAGAAAAAGTTTTAAAATTTCTAACCAACACCTGCAACAACCTGTTGGCTGAGCATGCCGTAAAGCTCTTTTCTCGTTTCTTATGCATGCAGTATAATTGTCTGAATGAACCGTATTGCACTCCATTCCTTTAC
The DNA here is from genome assembly GCF_977971745.1 of Zootermopsis nevadensis. Lineage (NCBI taxonomy): Eukaryota > Metazoa > Arthropoda > Insecta > Blattodea > Termopsidae > Zootermopsis > Zootermopsis nevadensis. The sequence continues at coordinate 7,398,860 of NW_028259145.1, forward strand.
CTAAGAAACTAATTGTTACGTCATCTGTTTACTCGGCATTGTTGTGTTTCATTATTGCCGTCAACAATCCGCTTTCGTTATTGTGGGAAAAGGTGAGCTGTGAATCGCTTGTAGAAGTGCGTCGTAGACTAGATAATTTCGTGCTGTTAAAAAAACTTTTAGAATATCACGAGTACTTATCTTATACTAGAATTACTAAGAAATCTGTGATACTGCCCTCCACTCTCTCCATTTTAGTTTTGATTAAATTGATTATTGCCTGCAGACATCGTGGTCTCTTACAATTGAACGAAGTTTGAGGTTAGAGATTCCTATTTATTATTGTTATTGTTCATCACATTTACGTGTTTTCATCTGCATTATTTAACTCGTGTAAGAGAATTAGGCTTGTCTTCTTTTTAACACAACTTCAAGTAATATTAGATTGACTTCTCTTTGTTTACGGCATCAATGATAGTAAAATAATATTCCAGTAGGCAATTAACATTTTACAATTTTAAAAGAATAAAACGTGATTCGTAGTCCAGAATCTTAATAAAAATATATGGATGTTAAGAAGTGGGGTTTATATTCTGAATAATAATTCTAACACTTTACATCTCTTGATACATCGGCATTATTGAAGCGTTTTAGGGAACTGTGAAGAATTCTTATTTCGGTTTTACAAGCCAAATTATCAACGAATCTCCCTGTTATTATCCCCTTACGACAGCAGATTGAATCCGAGGAATGCTTGCTATTATTGAGTGCAAAATATTTTGTCCTCCGATCTCATATCAAAAGAAAATTAAGATTAAAATGAACCAAAGCGTAATTGTGTCAGTTGTGCTGTGTGGGTGCAAAACGTGGTCTTTCACTTTGAGGGAGGAACATAGACTGAGGGTCTCTGAGAACAGTGTTTTGAGGAAGATATTTGGACCCAAAACGGGAGTGGGACAGATAATAGAGAAAAGTGCATGACCAGCTCCACGGTCTTTGCTCCTCACCCGATGTTGTTAGGGTGAGGTGGGCAGTAATTGGTTGGGAGGCCTGAAGGAAGGAGACCTCTGGGAAGAAATCGGCGTAGGTGGGAGGATATCATTAAGATGGACCAAGAACCTGAAAATTGAAGTATGCAAAACAGTAATTTTGCCTGTTGTTTTGTGTGGGTGCGAAACATGGTCTCTCACTCTGAGGGAGGAACACAGATTGCAGGTGTTTGAGAATAGGGTGTTGAGGAGGATATTTGGGCGTAGGAGAGAAGACGATGGGGTGTGGAGAAAACTACATGATGAGGAACTTAAAAATTTGTACTCCTCCCCCAGTATTGTCAGGGTGATTAAGTCGACAAGAATGAGATGGGCGGGGCATGTAGCACGCATAGATGAGACAAGAGGTAGCGCCGGTTTTGGTTGGGAAGCCTGAGGGGAAGAGATCTCAGGGGAGACCTAGACGCAGATGGAAGGATAATGTCAGGCGGGATCTATGGGAGACAGGAGTTGATGAAGACTGGATTTTGTTGGCCCAGGACAGAGTCCGGTGGAGGGCTTTGGTTAATTCGGTGATAAACCTTCGGGTTCGGTAAGCCATCTAGTTAGTTAGTTAGTAGGTTAGATGGCACCATCAGCCTGTGTCAGATTCCTCCATGAGGAGTGCCGTTTTTCATAATTATGCTTTTGTGCCTTCCCACACTTCCCAAGTTACTTTCTCTAAAGTGGTCTGTGTCAGTATTGGAGTACAGGCGTTATCTTTACCTTGAGCAGAGTCATGGAAGTTGCTTGTGATCGATGACACTGATGGTTCTAATGGTAATACTGTTCTTGTTCACATGGACATTGAAAATGTTTCCAGTGTTTGAAGATAAACACGAGTTCACTTGTGTGGAGTTGTACATTTTAACATGGTCATTTTTCAAGATCCTGTCTTTCTTCTAATGGGGATCTCCAGAAGACTTCATAATTATGTCTTGGGGTAAAGAATGGCAGCAAGTGATATGAAATATGAAACTGTCTTTGTGTAGTTATTTGGGGCTTACAATTCATGCACTATATATCAGTTATGGTTTCCATCTCACGAGTCAATCTTAATATGTCCTTTAATTTCGTATTGCTGTCCTGCCATGCTTGATAACTACCAAGGTGTATTTTATTAAGAAATATTATGTAATATAACAGGTAATTTTATATGCTAATATAAATTAATTTTTGCTTTCTTCATTATTTTTAGAACTTACTGACCTTTGGAATGGCAGACAACACTCCATTGGAGGTAAGATTTTGTTTGATTTTTAAGTAAAGGTTAAATAAAATTCAGTTACACGTTTATGAATGGAGTGATTGTACTTGGAATACAACTTTTATCTCACATTATTGTGGAACTGTTTCATTCTGTAATGCAGGGGTTTTCATGAGGAACTGATGCCTACTTAGCTGGTAAAACATTCCCTATGCTTTGTGGAAAGCAAAGGCTCATTACCTGCATTGGACCTTATCTGAAGCCATTTTTGAGACACTTGATGACCACTTTGTTATGAGCTTATTCACAACCTTATTTACAGTGCTACATGTAGCATAGAAAGGGTTAAATTAATTTTGTAGTGGAAGTACATTTGGCTAGTTCATCTGACCTATCTTCTTTGTTTAGCTACTAGATGACAAACATGATAATTGGATCAGAACTGTCTTTAAAAAATTAATTATGCATACGAGGATGTATTTGATTAACTGCTGACAACTTTCAGCTGTTTAAACTACAACACAACTTCGTTGGGTGTGGCAGTGTTGAAATTTTAATAGTGAAAGAACAAGAGATTGAGCCTTATACTATTTTAACTGAACTACCAAGCCACCTGTATATCTGATATGTTGAACTAACGCTGTTAGAAAGGGACATTGTATGTATAACTCTTGTTTACCTAAACAGATAGTCTCTCTTGTATGTTAATTTCTTTGAGTGTCCAGTTTGGAAAATGTTTACCACAGATTCTCACTTTTATCTGCAGATAGTAAATGGTTTTGCAAGGGAGGCAAGACGGAAGAGTACAGAGGCATTGATCGCTGGAGAAGGGGGTTCAATGTAGGTGAAACCTTTTGTTTTAATTATCAGTGTATCAATATTTCTGGATGCAAGACTGTAATATTTATGTTTAAGTTTTGCAGTTGTACGGGTATTTTGATTCTGGAACAGCCAGTCTAACCTGGTCAGCAGAACACAAGATCCTCTGTACAATTGTTTGTCACAGAAAAATTGTTCTTTCTCTCTTATAACTTTATTGATTTTTTCTCCAGGAATGACGATGAAATGGAGTTACTAAGTCGACTAAGAGAAACCATTGTTAAAAACCCTGGGGTGGAGTGGTCACAAGTGGTTGGCCTGGAAGAGACCAAAAATGTTTTAATGGATGGAGTAATATTCCCCCAAAAGTTTCCAGAATTGTCCACTGGAAATCTAAAATCTTGGAGAGGGATATTGCTTTTTGGGGTAAGACTTTAAATATGCTGTCATGGCATAAGGACTTTGATGTCACTTTTTTCACAACAGACCAGCCCCTGAATGAATACACAGAATCGCATGCAGGGCGTACAGTTATGTAATTCTATCATTGGGTTGATTTGCTACAAACAGCAATAGAATGTTGTTTCTTAATGTCATGTTAGAAGATTATGTTTCCATGGCACGACATATTGTGTACTCTTTATTAGATAACACACTTAATGAAACGCGACCATCTACTGCAAATTTTGATACAAACACGGGTCTACATTAAGTGAAATTTCCAGCCAGTTACGTATGCAAAATAGCAAAGATTGCAATTGGAACGTAAATGTTCTCCAGTATGGTATACAGAATTGTTGGCTTTGTTACACATTCTGGTGTATTTAGATTGCAAAGTACCTGGTGGTGTTCTTTGCATAGTTTACAAACACTAGAAAGTTTGTGCAGTCTGTCATGGCGAACGTTTATCACATTAATCTTTTTTCAGCCCCCAGGAACAGGAAAGACACACTTAGCAAAGGCAGTTGCAACAGAGGCAAACAATTCCACATTTTTCGCAGTCTCATCATCAGACCTGGCATCCAAGTCGGTTGGAGAATCTGAGAAACCTGTCAGAATCCTGTTTGAACTGGCAAGAGAGCATAAACCAAGTATAATTTTCATCGATTATGTGGATTCACTTCTTTATTCACGCTCTTACAATGAATCTGATTCAGCTAGAAGAATCAAAGCTGAGTTTCTGGTTCAGATGGACGGTACAGTATTTTAAAACAATTCCTTTATACACAAATTGTGCACATTCAATGCCCATGTCCAGTAACCTCTGAGCCACCTGTAATTATGTTACCTTAATGTAAAATATTCTGTATTGTGACATTTGAAAGGTTTTATTTATTTATTTCTTCGTTAGATGTCAGTAGCTGATGGCTGTATAGAAAGCTGACATGACAAACAAAAATTAATTTAAACTTCAATAGAAAGGAAAATTTAAGAAACAAAAATTGCTTCACTTTTCAGAACAGCATTATGATTAGGAGAGCAGGTGTCTGTATTGGTGCTAGACACATTGCAAAATGAGCATTAATATTTTGAACAAAATCTTCTAGATAGATAGCACGTGATGTTGGTTTGAATATATTGCTTGTAATACAGCAAAGTGGCCGGCGGAGGCAGACACTGAGCGACTAGCTTGTGAGTGCTTTTGATAAAAGTGTAGACATCAGAAAGCGTTCCTTTACTTTGTAATTAACAGATGATCCTTAGTTCTGCAGATGATTGCATCAGTACGTAATTCAGAGAAGTGAACTGTAGTAGATGTCACCAAATTTCATGCTTCAAAGTCACAGCAGTCATGCAACGTTCCAACACAAACAGTGGAGCCTAGGCAAATAAAAGAGCTTAGAACTTGCGGCATAGTGAAGCTAACATTGTACTGGTGACTTAGAGACAGGTAGTGGAGGCGATGAAGTCCTTCCAAGACGTTGAAGCATGCGGTTTGGTCATGCCTGCTGTAGGACTCATATCCTTGAGGGGCTTTTATTGATTTATGAAGGGACAAATTCTTTTCCATTCTTCTCAGGTGTTCACTATGATAACGATGGCATACTAGTTTTAGGGGCTACTGATATCCCTTGGGCGTTAGATGCTGCTATTCTAACAATGTTTGAGAAGAGAATTTATATTCCTCTTCCTGAAGAGCAAGCCAGATTACAGATGTTCAAATTTTATTTGAGAAAAAATTCACACACTCTGGAAGACGAGCATTTCAAAACACTGGCCGAGAGGACAGAAGGGTAGGTATATTACTCGAGAATAAATTGGCATAATTGGTACAAGTACCAAAAGCACATCAGAGAGAGGTGGTCTGTATTAATCTTCCATAAGTCCTACTTGAAGCTCAAAAGGAACTTCAGATTTCTCAAAAATAACTCATCATACAAAGAAATGGTACTTTATAAAGTATACCTCTACTTAGAAAGTTACCTTAATTTAAAACAATTTTTGAATTTGTACATTTGATGCAATTCAAGAAAAATTGTTTATGCCTCTTGGCAGTATAATGTATGTTCAGTAATGGATCATAATGAAGTTTGCCGATCAGCTATAAACCACCTTATCATACTTTAGTTACAAAATGAAACAAGGAGATGGACAGACATACTTCTCTTTGTAACTTTCTGTAGAAGCAATTCCAGACCACTGTTCACTGAACATTTCTTACTCAGTTTTGATACTAAGCTCCCGTCTTGTGTGGCACTCCTAGACACAGTCTGTGTATTGAGGCTGTGCAAGGGAAAGGAAAGGAAAGGACACATTGGATAGGAGGTTGGGTGGGCCCCATAGCCAGTCTGGACGGGAAGGCTAGAGGAAACATCCTCTGCCCCCGTCGGGGATCAAACCCCGGTCATCCAGTCCGTAGCCAGTCACTATACTGACTGAACTACGCCAGCTATGGGAATACAATGTTTATTTAATTCAGTTTTTAATTTTAAAAAATTTTATGGCCATTGAGGCATGGAAATTGCTTTTCTGCTTTGCCACTTTTTTGTTAGATGTAAAAATTCTCATTTGTTTCAGTACAGACAAGTAACAAATATTAGGGTATGAAACGATATTTTAGCAATTTCAATTGGTCCATTGGATCAGTCACCTAATTGATTGTCTTCAAGAGGATGTACGTCTGAGTGAAATATAACATTTTTAATTAAATTAACTTCCCTGCATGCATGGCAGTGCAATTCCACAACCACTTCAAAGGCTTGCTGATAATTTCAAAAGAATGTGCAAGAAATTCCTTGTCTTAAGCCGTTTTTAAAACAAATTGATAACAAAATAACTTGGTATTTAGTGCTTCAAAATCAATGCTGCTGTGAAATGGAGAGCTGAAAATTTCATTTGTGGTCCATTGGTTACTGTATTTTCTTTGCCCTGCCAACTGACCACTGTGTTCCATCTTCTACTAATGTCAGGATCTAGAATGTTTGGAGGTTTATGAGCTCAACTGAAAGGTCAAAGTTAAACGCATCACTACACCAACATGTTCCGTGCTTGTGGTTGTATGTGCTTTCAACAGTAGGCAATTCATGAAGAAGAAGAAGAAGAAGAAGAAGAAGAAAGAAAGAAAGAAAAGACACACACACACTTAAGTATTGTTTGGCCCATTGTCATATGATTTCAGAACCAGGTATTTGTACCTGTTAGAAATCCACTGTATACACTTGCATCTTTTCGTCACAGGTATTCTGGTGCTGATATTAGTATTGTTGTACGAGATGCATTGATGCAGCCTATAACAGAAATGACAACTGCGACTCACTTTCGGCCTGTCACCGAGTCATCCGATAAACATTCTAGTGTCAGTGGGGAGAACCTCCTTACACCTTGCTCAACAGAATACCCTGGGGCTGTTGAAATGTGTTGGAAAGATGTGGAAGATGGAAAGCTGTTTGACCCACCAATCACAATGGTGAGTGTATCTGGTGTTGACAGCTTCAGTGTTGGAGTTCTGGTAAACGACACAGCAGATGTCATGAGGGGAGGGGGATTGAAACTGAATAATCACATCAGTTACTGATCTGTTTTGATTCCAATTTAATAAAAGGAATGAAAATATTATTAGAATCTTGTAAAGAAACAAGCTAGAGACACCATCAGAAAATAGAACAAAATCATAATAAAGAATAGCTACTAAATCCTTCAAAAGTGTGATGAAGATCGAATTCAATGGAACCCCACGTTTACTCTTTTCCAGGGATTAATAAAAAATGGTATAACTGGGAAATGTTAGGAAAAGCAAAAATATCAAGCTTTGTACGTAACCTCAATACCCAACAAAAATGTAGGTAAATTATTAGGCAATGTAGGGCCATTTTTACAACATATATAATTCCCAGAAACAGGAGGAATATATTTACTTCTTAAAAATATAATCTGACATTTTGCTTTGTTGCCCTCCTCCATGAATGTATTTTTCCCCTATTGTATTCAGAGTTGATATTGATCGCCCAAGTTTTTTGTTTGTTGCCATAATTTCTTATTGAACCAGAATATATAAATATAACTGCAGTTCAAGTAGCAGGTACAGCTCGAATAATGGCCAACTTGCAAATAGCGACATTTGAAACAAAAATGATGCAAGATGGTGACTAACTCATCACAGGAGCCAGTGGTCGAGAATAGAAGTAGGCCAGTCACAACAAAGGTGGTACAAAACCTTATAAATTCAAATCATATTATATATTTTGTACAATATAAAACAATTGGAATGGTGGGGAAACTAACTGGGCTAAAAATAATAATGAAGTCAAACATGAATACAAAGTAGGATTCAAGATTCTCACAGCAGTGAGTCTAAAGGGATGAAGTGACAAAGGATTGGAGAAAAGTACTTAATGAGAGATTCATAATTCATACTCTTCATGTACTGTTGTTAAGGTTATTAAATTAAGAAATTCAAGGTGGTTGTCACATATAACATGCATGAGGGGAATAAGAGAATTAGGGTGTGAAGGTATGGATTGGATTCAAGTGGCATATGGCATGATCCATTTATGGTCCTTGTAGCACAGGCCTTCTTGAGAAGGTAGTAAAAGTCCCTTTACTAGTCACATGCTGGCATATGGAACCCACAAATTTATTACAGTGTTCATAAAAGGTTGCCACTGGACTCTGAGTCCATTTCATGAAGAGCCTTCTTAATATTGTCTTCCCATCTATGTGTATGTCTCTCAAATTCTCTTCCCTTCTAATTACCCTACCATCTCCTGTGTATGGTACACATCCCACCCATCTCATCCTCCTTGGTTTGATCGCCCTAATAATACACAGCAAAGAGTAATGTTGTTGCACTGTTTCCATAAAAGCAGTGGTATGTTCTGAATGTTGGACAGACCATAGCAAGTCCTATTACTATAGTGCTTCCCTAACATAGCTTTGCTTTGTTAACAGGAACACATGATGCTGGCACTTGCCACTTCAAAACCAAGAGTGGATGATGAATACATGGCAAAACTAAATAAATTTGCAGAAGATTTTGGTCAGTGGGGATAACTTCGATACAACTACTATTTTCTCTTGTATAATACTTTAAAAGTTTTGGCGATGGTACCCCTTTCAAAATTTTTGCAAAAATTTAAAAATGATTATAAATGTCATGAAAAGCGAAAATAACTAAAACTTTTCGAAATAAACAAAATTGAATTCGGAATATTTAAAAAAAAGTTTAGTTTTTGCGCGTTTTAGACAGTTACCTATTTTTTTCCCTTCTTCTTCCCCAAAATACTCCCCACCAGTTCCATGCGAGAACCGGTCTCTGCCGTACCCTGACTGTGACAGACTCGTTCTCTGCGGACTCGGTGTATGCACGATACGGTCTCTATGACCCGGTCTCTGACGGTCCGTCTCTGAAACGACCGGGTCCAACAGGTAGCGGGTGAGATATAGACCGCGTGAGGCAGAGATCGAGTCCGGCAGAGAACGGATCTGGTAGGGATTGGGTTGGGAAATTTTTAAAAAATGCTGGAAATTGTCCAAAAAGCGCACAAAACCAAAAATTTTCGAAGATTTTTAAAAAAAATTGAAGATTTTTTTAGTTCTGTGAGCTTTATATAAAATTTACAGCATTTTTTATTTTTTTGAGAAATTTTGAATTTTTTTTAAAAATACTCCCCACCTCGTTCCCTACAAGAACCGGTCTCTGCCGGATTTTGTCTCTGCCAGACTCGGTCTTACACGATCTGGTCTCCGACCTGTGGTCTCTGCAAAGGCCACGACAGGCAGAGAACGGGTGGAACAGAGAACGAGTCTGGGGTAAACCGTGTGTGCCAGAGATCGGGTACGGCAGAGAACGGTTGTGGTAGGAATCGGGTTGGGAAAATTTTGAAAAAGATTTCCAAAATATGCTGGATATTGTCCAAAAAGCGCACAAAATCAAAATTTTGCGAAATATTTGATTTTTTTTTTTGAAGTTGAAATTCTCACGATCTCAGTTTTATGTTTGATTTCAAGAAATACTGTCTGAGTAGCAAGACGGTAACGCAGTTGACACTTTAATATGCACAGTTCTCATGCTATATGATGTGAGATCCTTGACAGAATAATGATGTAGTGAAAACAGATGAAGAACATCCCATTCAAATGTCATGACACCATGTAGCATGTACAATTATAATTGATGAGTATAACATATCCTTATTTTTGTACTATAAAATTAAAATATCAATGCAGTTAGTGAATTGTTCAATGATAACACTATTTAAATCAAACTGCATTTTACTGACAAAAAATTTTAGCTCTCAGTTTGAAATTGTGTATGATAATAACATCCTACAGTGTACAAGAAACAAAAAGAGCCACTTCCTTTCTATTTTTAAATACAGGTAGCCCTCGATTTGCGCCGATTCAGAATAACGCCGCATTTGAAACTAGAAAGTCAAAAGATGAAAAAAATATATTTTACTATTATTTATAACGTTTTACAATGTATCTCGTGGTGCTTCTTATACTAAATCGTAATTCTTACATCGCTGATTTTGAATAAAAATTATAACTACAGTCATCTCTGCAATTACAATTATGTTTCGTTAACGCGAATTTGCTCCTATGAGATCGATGAATCGGTAAAAGCTGTTTGTGAAATGCAAATTTTTGCAAATGCGAGTTTGCTCTTATGCAAGTTCATTCCTGGCGCTTTAAAATTTCAAAGGGCTAATTTAATCTCTGCGGAGGTACCGGGGTTCTCTTTACTATGCGATTTTCTATAGCTCGGCGTCTGACATGAATGCAACTATCGCATAACAGCAGAGATGACTGTACACATCAATGACATGAAATAATCGGAGTCAATCGCGGGGACCAACAATTTGCCTGTTGAAACTGTTTAAAATATATTTTTTAAATTCCCTTTATTTTATTTACGTTATTTCAGAGCTTTAAATGTAATGCCATTATATTACTCGTCAATGTTTGGGTGCCGGGAACGCATGTCATTGACTTCCCATTGATTTACATTATAAAACGAGTTTAAATTTATGCCGGTTCGTCCAGGAACGCATCCCCGGCGTAAATCGAGGGCCACCTGTATATGTTTCATGTATTCCATGCACCCCAATTTTAAAAATGAATAATTTTGAACTGCTTGTATAAAGTAAATATGTGAACTTTAAACTGTGAAAATGATACAGCACGCAAATTGCGGCTTACTTAGAACTTCACACCCACACTAGCCAATAGAAAAACCAATTATTTAAATCAGAACATTTTCCTATCCACTTTTTAATCTATTTTGCTTTGTATCTTTCAACTTTTGTCCACCATGTTTTCAGGCTAGTCTATCTGCTTCCCCTACCTCTTTCCCAGTTGTTTTTACTACCATGTCTTTTGTTTCACTTCCCCAGATTTTTAACATTACCTTTGCATTTATTTCCAATCTGTATCACTCGCTTTTCTCAGATTAGACTTCTCACAAGGACCTTCACATCTATAGACACAAATGCTTCTAAATCCATTTCACTTTTTTTCCCTGATTTTGTTAGACTTCATTCATTATAAATTATAATTTTTAAGAATAAAGACAAGTATGTGATCATGTCTCAACATCAGAATTCAGGACAGAACCAGAATATAAGGATAGCTAATTAATTGTTTGAAAATGTGACAAAATTCAAATACTTCGGAACGACACTAACAAATCAGAATGACATTCAACTGACGAAATCAAGAGGAGATTAAATCCAGGGAATGCTTGCTATCATTCAGTTAAAATGTTTGTCCTCCCATCTCACATTAAAAAATAAAAATTAAAATACACAAAAGTGTAATTTTGACGGTTATCCTGTATGGGTGTGAAACTTGGTCTTTCACTTCGAGGGAGGAACATAGATCGAGGGTCTTTGAGAACAGTGTGTTGAGGAAGATATCTGGACCTAAAACGTAGAGACAGGAGACCGCTGGAAAGACCAAGGTGTAGGTGGGAGGATAACGTTAAGACGAACCTTAGGGAGATAGGAATTCCTGGAACAAAGTGGATACAGTTAGCTAAGAATACAGTCCGGTGGTGGGTTTCTGTGGACACACTGATGAACCTTCGGATTCCATAAAGAAAGTGGGCTATTGTCTGGCAGGCCGAGTATACAATCGACTTTTCGAAGAATTTCCTGCACCACAGAGTGAGTGGTAACATTAAAAAATATTATTGTTAAAATACACTTTCTTGTCTGACTCCTAACCTGGTCTTAAACCATTGTAACCATTCCATATTTGTCTTAAAACAATTTTTATTTAGTTTGTATGTATTTTTTTACTTTTCTCAAAAGAACTGTTGAGACCTATTTGTTTCTAGATTTTTCAAAACCCATTCTCTTCACACACTGTGAGCACTATTTTACAGCCCACAAATATCATCACTAATCACAGTCAAATTGTTCCTGGACTGTCTTTACAATGCTGCATTCAATAAACGCAATAAGATGAGCTGTTGTAAGTTTGCAATTTTCAACCTGCATGTTCATGTAAACAGAAGTTTGTTTATCATTCAGTACACGTGCACTGCTGTGTGAGAACACACCTGCACACCTCTCAATTCTTGTTCAATAATCGCTTGCTAAACACAAAACTAACAAAAACCTACAGATGTCCGTAGTAACAAATGCACATTTTCACTGATTTAAGGAGAATTGCCAATAACTCGGAATATATAGTGAAAGATAGAGTTGTCTCTGCATAAGCATCACAACACGGACGCGTACAGATGGTCTGTAGGTAAATTTCCATCCATTTAAAAGAGATTAAGTTACAAGTCAAATAGCAATGCGATTACAAGAATGTTAAAAGTTGTTGCACTTTTATAATTAAGCAATTCGCTGTGCGACCCCTAGCAATTAGACCCCATCACCATATATGTCACTTGCAAACACATTACTGATCCCCCCCCCCCCCCTTACGGTTTCTTAATCCACCCTGCACAGGTAGCGTACGAAATAAATTCCCTCAGGACTAGTAAAGTTGCTGGAAACATGTGTTACTTAAATTCCCAGCACAGAACAATTTATTGTAAATAAATTCCATAATATAAGTTTAAATTCTCTCGATGGACAACTAGGTAACTCAGTGAACTTACAGAAGAATTGTTGGGTTACATTTGATGAAACGAATTCTCAACTCGAACAATAAAAATCAAAACGTAATCTTAACTGGCTTAATGTAGATTCGATTACTAAGAGTTGGGATTTCTTCCAAATCATATGCAATTATTATACCATCACGACCACCCACAAATGTTGGAATCAGGAAGTGTTCTTTTTCAGTAAAGCATTTCAGTCAGTGTAATAGCTAAACTGAACGACCCGAAATCAATTCCCGGGAAGGCAGCTTATTTATCTTCCAAAGAAACACACACAACGACTCCGAGACCCTACAAAAGATATTTTAGTTTTGATTTACTTTACTTTACAAATATAATGTTTGCTGAGACACTTCTCAGTTATTCTAGAATAAATTACTAACAGTAAGTCTTATATCTTAATGCAGTTTTTCTCTAATTAGGTAGTGGCGTATCTTTTACTAAAAATGAAACGCCTGTAAACTGACAACTGTAGGATTTCAGTTTCTCACGGCGGTGAGTACGAAGATGAGTTGTAAGGCCGCATAGTATGGTAGTTTACCAAACTTTTAAAAATCCTTGCTGCCCCCACCATCTTCCATATCTTTCCAGTGACTTTCTGACGTAGTTAACCGTGATAGAACATGTTTGTTCGCTCGTTTGCACAAACGTAAATAACATTTCTAATGGACAGCCGGAAGAAGTTGTAAAGCAGAATAACGGGCTGCTTCATTTTGGCATAATTCACGAGAAACGAATTTCAGATGTCTCAAACAAACCATCAATATATTTAATTCTATTAGAACTGTTGAAATTCCTGATACTCACAAAATTTTGTCTTCCCGTATGCTCTGTAAAACGTAAAGACTGGAATACTGTAATTTTGCCCGCTCTATTGTCAGTAGAAAGCTTGACCTCTCAAAACGAGGCTCACAGATGTGTTTGAGAACAGGTGTTATGATATTTGCCCATTTTAGCTTAAATAGAGCAGGATGACGGCTTTCATCTTTGCACCATTTATAAAACCTGCTACTGCCTAAAATGATATTTTCCTTTCCCTGTGGAAGTTTTTAAGACTTTCTTTGGGTTTGTCTTCTTCAGAGACAAAGAGAACTTTATAATCAAGTAGAAAGAACGAAATGTTGTTAGACAGAATATTTTACATTAGCTTCTAATCAACCTTCCACTTCATGAACTCTAACAGCTGTTTCACCAGCCAGCTGCAGAATCTATTTGCCGTCTTTGAATTAAAAAATTCAGAACGTGTAGTAACATCACTGGCAAACAGGAGCTCCTTCCAGTACTCTGAACCCCTGTTTAAGAAAGAACTTTCCCCCCAACTGAAACTTAAATTCCTTTATTTTACAATGGAGTAAGACTCTTTCTCTGTGGAATTGCACACACTAACATGAACAGGTCCATTCCCCAGATCATACAAGAGTGACTATGGAGCAATAGTAGAATGTATATACACAGTTATTATTTGGTGGACTGTCTGGGGTCATTCAGAACTTTCATGAATGGACACTAAAGTATTTGCCATTAGGTCTAAATGAGTTCTTGTTTTATTTTTGAATCAATGTGTCTCTATATACAGTTTAATTCACAAAGAAAATCAGAGTTGCTTATTACCAAAAACAAAAAATCCAAAATGGAGAGATTAAAATGTCTTTTTAAAAATAAACAGGTTGCCTCATGAAATGAGATAGCTTGAATGCAACTAATTAAGAACATTTGCCATTGTGAAGCAATGAAAATCAGGCAACAATATATAATATACTTTTCTCTACATTTTTTAATGTTTAACATGTTCTGCTGTTGGTAAGCAACCTGAAGTATACCTATAATTTTTTACTCTCTCCACTTTCTTTCATATAATTTACTGTTAGAACCTTGTCAAGATGGCAATCACAATTCTAGCCAAGATTATTAGAAGTTACCACATCGAAGTGTATTTTATTTTGGATCAGAATTCCTAACTCCTGCTGTCATAATGCCTGCAATTAGGTCTGGAAGAAAGACTAAACAGCATCAACCAATTGGTTTTCACTCACGTTTCTAACAGACTCAGAAATATAAGGAATAACAGCGAGGCTTTCAGTTATAGTCAAGAATAACTTTTACTTTGTCAAAAATTAAATGCTATTTTCATTATTCTAATCTAACATAACCTAACTTAATTTTAGCCAAGATTACCAAAAACCAACACTGTTATGATCATATGAGAAATAATATTTTCAGCCATTAATCATTTTCTATTATTTTTGCATCCTCAGTGCAACGCAATACCAATGAACCTATCTGGGTTTCATACATAAAATTTAAACTGGAAACTTAAATAGTATACGTATACATTTTAAAAAGTTAAGTTTAATGAGGTTATTAAAAATAACAATTTAGACTGATGTAAATAAATAATGGCACAAGAACATAATTGTAAGCTACATTTTGTATGCTACCTCATACTCATAAGTTCATTACACCAGAAAGAAAAATTAACCTGCATACAAGGTGCGATCGGAAAGTTTCAAGACTGTGTCAATAGAGGGCGAACCGGATGTAGTACGAGCTTCTGCCGCTAGGGGGTGCGACCTACATTCATAGTGAATCAGTGTGCCAGCCGGCATCATCGAATTAGCATTTGTTTCTTAGTTACGGGCGTTTTGGTAGTGCATTACACCGACCCTCCTGAGATTTCGGAATGGCGTGTGCATCAAATTTTGCCAAAGACTCGCCAAAACGGCTACGGAAACCTATGAAATGCTAAAGCAAGCATTTGGGGAGTCCGCAATGGGTCGTGCACAAACTTTTGTGTGGTATTCACGTTTTAAAAATGGCCGAACCTCTGTCGATGATGACGAGCGTTCTGGACGACCATCTTCGAGCACAACGCCCGAAAATGTTACGAAGATTCGGCAGGCCATTCACGAAGATCGACGTCGTACCATCAACGACTTGTGCGACATTGTTGGGATAGGCTATGGGACCTGTCAGCTCTTTCTAAAGGAAGAACTCCACATGCGACGCATCATGACAACGCGCCAGCGCACACCGCCCTCAAAGTTCGGCAGTTTTTGGCCTCAAACACCATGGCCGTCATCCCGCACCCTCCTTAATCGCCGGATTTAGCTCCGTGTGACTTCTTCCTCTTCCCAAAGATGAAAATTCAGCTAAAGGGATGGAGATTTGAGACGATAGAAGAGATTCAGGCAGAATCGCAGATGGTGCTTGACAGACTGACAAAGAAAGATTTCCAGGGATGCTTCCAGGCTTGGCAGCGGCGCTGGGATCGTTGTGTTCACTCCCAGGGGAACTACTTCGGGGGTGATGAATGAATTTAATACCTGAGATAAGTGTACGGGTTTTTATAGGCGCAGTCTGGAAACCTTTCGATCGCACCTCGTAGATGTCCTGCTTCCCTTCAAGTAAATGCGAGTTTTCAATGTGTGTTAATAGCCCAGCCTAAAACAATATGGCTTCTGAGTTGTAAGCTACAAGGGCTCCAATAAGAACAACACCTAACTCTTTTAGAATTTTCTATCCATTTAGGTAACAATTTTATATTTAATTTACATCTTAAGACAATGAAACCAAATACATTTATAATTTACTCCGGGACATATTTTACGACAAGTGAAGGAGCCCAGCATTATAATGTCTCAAATATGTATATGGTAACTACCTTAAAACAAACTACTTTTAACAAAATGTCAGTATAAATAAAAATCACTATTAATTGAAGTATATTTTACATAAACACTAATACACATACAGATATGAACTATCCCACTTTTCTAAATTTTATTATTCATAAAATGACAAGAAAATATATACACATTTATAGTTCGTTACAGAATGTCTACCCCTTCGCCTCAAAAAAGAACTACTTAAATCAGTAACTTATAGTATGTAAAATGTTCTTCCTATTTGTGAGTTTCAGGCAATGTGGTGACCAAATATAAACAGGTATAACAACTACTACATCTCTTTCTGACTGATATAAAGCACTACAAAAATTGATTCTTACATCTCTTGATGAATGTCAATACGAGCAATTAAGATACTTCAATGTGTTTCTGTAATTCATAGCCTAACTGGTTCATTTTGTAAACAGCTTGCAAGGAGTTACGTAAAACCCATACACAAGGTGAAACACATAAGTAATGAAAATTTCCAAATAAAACTATGGAAGTTAGAAATTAATATTATGCTGTGTAAGACTTGAGGTTCTCACAGTGGTGAGTATGAAGATTTCCGTCTTCTGGGTTGTTGCGCTGTGTAGTCTGGTTGATGTTAACCAACGTTTCAGAGGTCATACTGCCTCCGTCACCCTGATGACGGAGGCAGTATAATATTATGCTGATTAACTTTTGTTCAGACCCGCCATAACCTTCACAAAGACCTCACATAGTTTGTAGTGCACAGTTTTCCACCTATAATCAACAGAAACTAAACAAGGGAATTGATTTAAAACACAGTACACTGTTAAAAATTCATTACTTATATAACAAACATCAACAGTAGGATTGTCAAGATGGGACGCATAATTTTGGAGTCACAATTCAACCATAAAGTGCAATAATAATTTTGTTTTTGAGTATTACCAAAACAAAACAGCCTGCCTGATATAACTAATATGAGGACATGATCTGAATGGCTCCCTGGTTCACACATTAAGAGCTTTTGAAACTGTTAGATTAATGTACCTGCATGTTTAGCTTTAACATTACGTGCATTGTATTTTCAAGTCAAAAAGATCAGTTCAGAGATGTCAGAAGCGACATAATGGACAAGATGATAACAGCTTGGCACACCAGTTATTTCTGTACTTAGGATTGGTACCTTCAACATCTCACATTTCCTCATAGCAATTCAATCCTTCCGACACCTCTGGATCAGTTAGTATGTTATTATTCTAGGAAATCTTAAAAATAAATCCATTTCCTTCAATAACTTTTGGTAGTTTCATAATTATTACTTCTGTTGGAAAGCATGTATGAATACATATATTTTAAAGATTTAAAGTTTAAATAAAAATGAACACAATATGAAGACACAGAAGCATTATTTACACAAAAATTTCCATTCTATAGACTATAAGTTGGTTTTGTATTACAACAGAAAAATTAAAAAACAAACTGTTGTCGCCAGACTAGCAATTGTATTGGTACCAACATGATATTCTTCATCATTTGTCAGAAAGCTCATGAAGCAAAAGAATTCAAACCGGGGGGGGGGGGGGGGGGGGGGGGGGGCCCAGACACTAATTGATAATTAGAGTGACATAGTTTTGACAATTTTCAATCTTACATTATCATTAAATAAATTTTACAGCCAGCTTATATGCATTGTATTTCACAGTGTACATTTAGAAGTACAATAAAACCCCTCAAGTTGGACACCCCTTTATATCGGACACTTTTAATCGGAACCGGTGAATATCCTATAATTTTACATGTCCACAATACCATATATTTTGGACACCCCTTTATCCTGGAACTTTAACACCCCTTTTGTTGTAAGTTGGACAGGTTCATGCACTTAACTTCGACGCTTTTCAGGGAAACTTTTTCAGTTTCATATTTTGTTATTTTGAATTTCTGACTGATGAATGCCTCCTCTCTGGAGGATTATCTTATGGACATTGAACCCATCATTGGAATGCATTGCAAGTGTTTCACTATTCTTTTGCTGAACCCTTAATTGGACTACAGTTTTGCAGAAGTCACAGTTTCAACTCCATCATTACTGTGCTTGCATTTGAGTTCAGACTGTGTTAACAGAAATGGTAGGCAAAAATTGGTGGAATAAACTTTAGAAAATGTTACTGAGGCTGGGGTGTAATGTGCAATGCATGGGTGTGGGCTTCAAAAGATTATTATTAATACTATTGTCATTAATTCTTAATTCAAGTAAGCCTACAGCAGTTAGTGTATGTAAGTAAATAGATTATATTGTCATTAAACCACAATCTGATTGTTCTCTTTCACACTATCTTGGACACCTCTGTATGTTGGACACATTTTCGAGGAACCCCTAGAGTCCAACTTGGAGAGGTTTTACTGTATCATTCAACAGGAATATGTATTAGCGCTTAGAAAATAGAAACTGGAAAAAAATAATATATTTTTCATTTAGGCAAACGAGTCAAAGGAACTGTGAACTTGGCTTGTTCTCTAAAACTAAATGTGGGCAATTTTTTCAACTGAAGCCAGCTTCCATCCCAAGAACAGAAATAACCAGATACTTCACCACATAATGTTGACATTTAGTAGATAAACACTGTGATTAAAAGTGTTTCCAGGCTGAATTGTTACAAAAGCAACAGAGAAAGCTTATCAAAATAAAATCACATAATTAAAAACACGACTGCTACACAATCAAATTTAAATAGAGTTCAACTTTATACAAATTTTGTTTTCTTATTATTAATAATAATATTATGTATAGTGTAGTGCTATTGCTAGCATTACAGTTACTCTAAGTAGAAGTATGTATTTATAACAAACTATGGTAATATTTTATACATGCTTCTCAACAACTATCAACAGTTACTTCCTTAATAGCTACAAAATCAGCCACTGTATAGATACACAACCTCTACTGAGTTAAATCAAATACTTTGGTTTTCTTATTTTCCTGTACAGAAATTATACACAACTCAATTCTGTTTCTTTCTCCATGTTTTCATTTCATAATACAATTACAGAATACTTAAAAAAATTGTGCAATAAAAATGCAAGAAACCCTTATCACTGTGAGAGTTGGCAACACTGACGTGTGTAGATGATTTAGGTCACCTAAATATGATATAAAATGATGAAATAATGAGCATTAAACAGCATGAAACAAAAGCAAACACCATAAAAGATAAAATGTAAATTTGCCTTTTCAGAATGCACCCTGCAGTGAGAACCTGGAGATAATAAATATTCTATGTATTGTAAGATTTGAGGTTTTCACAGCAGTGAGTATGAAGATTTCTGTCTTCTGAGTTGTTGCGCCGTGTATTCTGGTCGATGCTAACCAATGTTTCAGAGGTCATACTGCCTCCGTCATCAGGGCGATGACGGAGGCAGTATGACCTCTGAAACGTTGGTTAACATCGACCAGACTACACAGCGCAACAACCCAGAAGACGGAAATCTTCATTCTATGTATTCATAACTCCCATCATTAAGTGGAGGTTATGACAAGTTGCACTAACAGATTGCTTTACCTGTCCTGGTTTCCATTTAGTTAAAAGACTTGATCTGCAGATAATGACTGAGTAACATTCCAAATTCCCCTGCCACAGATCAAACTGTGGCTATCCAGTGTGTATCTGATATCCAGACAGACACAATCAAGTGAACATAACCTGGCCATACAGACAAACAAAGTGATACTGAATACTTCTAACCCCAGCAGTAGAAATGGTAAGAGGAGCCTGGGTTCATTATATGGCAGTCCAAGGTAAGTCTATGAAATTTGAAAATAAAAGTTTTCTTCAGTAGCTACTGTAAAGTTATTTTGAAGATTAAAATGACACACATGCCAAGTCAATAGATATACTGTAGTTCATGGTATTTGAGAAGATGAAAATTGCCTGCCAGTAACGCATGACAGATCAAGTTCATTGATCAGACACAGAATTTTCTCCCAAATCATATAAGAAATATAATTACCCCAGCACTATTCACTTAAGGATACCATTCATCTTGGTTATGGCACCAGTGATCAATATTTCAGCACCCTTTTTAAACAATCTTTAATAAAAGATAAGTTCAGATCGTTAAAAAATTAAAACTCTGATTAGCAACAAAAAAAGAATAACTGTCAATACCAACTTAAAGAAGTCTAACACCATTAGATCCAACAAGGCACATTTCCTAGGTGCACCCACATCTGTATTTAAACTACAATATAAAACATGACTTACAAAATCATTAACAGGTAGCAGCTTGTTGAATTTCGGATCTTGAAATGCATGCATTTCACTGCTGAGTGTTGTTTTACATCACAATTCTAACTTCTTATCTTCTAGAGTAAAATAAATTATGACAGTACTACTAACAACAAAATATCTACTACACTGATCCATGAGCCAAAATTGAGTGGCAGATGGCTTCTGATTCGATCTGTTATTTCAGATTAAGATTATGTAACTTTCTACTTCATTAGTGGAGAATTGCCAATGTGCTCTTCGAATAGATTAGTATTCAATCATTTCAATAAACTTTTTGGTTTACACAGTACTGAATGGCTTTTGTTAGGATTATTGCACATGATCGGCTGGAAGGGATGAAAATGCAATTGGCTAGTGTACTATCCAGGAATTTGCTTAAACACATAAACCCATGAAAATTTCAGACAGCTGGACTCTGACCAAAACACGAATGAGTTGTACTTCAACACACAAACTTTCATCTTATATTTCTTGTTACCTCTTGAATTGATTGCCATGTGAATATGAGCCAGCAGCATTACCACAGTGCTTTCAGACAAACTAAAAGTTTCACCAATAAATGTAACATTACTCTATGAATTCCATATCTGAACTTAGAAAACCACACAGTCTAGATCAGAAATAGGACAGTCTGGTTGAGACAACAGGATACCCAGTATGTGTATCATTTGGTCATGGGAATTGACAGATGGTGAACTTCATCCAACTGAATGTTGCACCAGAAATGTCGACAGTAGTTGCTGATTATTTTAATATTTACATCAGACAAAATCAGCACAAACTTCATAGTGGAACTGAGATTCAGGAATATTAACAAGAAAATAAGTCAGCATTATAGAACAAAAATTAAATTTCTTTATATTCAGAATTCATTCCATTTTATCCAAGTGGTAGCCATATGTTATTATTTTTATTCTGTCTAATATTTCATTTAGATCCCAGTATCCTAATACAAGGGATTTGGATTTTGTTGTTCCTTTGCAGTGCCTTTACCAGATGTTTGTTGAGTACAAAATTTCAATTGCAAAATTTTGTTGTTCAGTCTGTTAATACAAACTAGACATGGAAAAGTTTCTTCTTAAACACTGAGTTTTTCACAAATTCATTACTTAAAATATTGTCTCATCCAGATGTTAGTATGTTTCACGTTATCCTTAATTAAGAACGCAATGTAACTGCTCTTTTCTTTGTTCTGCAAACAACTGTTCAAAAAAGTTCACAATTTAACTGTATATCACTTCAGAAACTATCTTACTAGCTCCAAATTTACAAGTAATTACCAACTTAAGGCTTAAATTAGACTTGTACTTTTCATAAAATGTTTTTTTCCATTATAATTAAAATTTACAGAGTCTTAAACATAACACAATACATGAATTTAACTTCCCTTCATACCATATGCCTGTAAGATAGTTCTGGAGATTTATTTGTCACCAAGCATCTATCCCTATTCTGAAAATGATATTAGCTGTAACACAAGAGGCAGTGATGGGTGAATTAATTTCAGACATTCATAATTTGGAATGTTACCACATCTCTGTTCCACAAACGTTTCCTATGAAAAGTCAAATTTGTCTGGCTGGAATTTTGCTGTCTGTTAAATCCTTTTTTGTTTTGTTTCCTTTACAGTTGGAATTTGTAATTGTCCCAATTTCTTGTAAACAAAACATTGCAGTATTTCAAAATTATAGGACAAAAATATTTATCTCAGGGATTAAACAACTTGTCAATGAAACCATTTTGTTCCCAGTGAATACATAACCTTTTAAAACTCACTGGTAACTATATGTACCTTCTGCATCCCGTATAAAATAATGTTACATTTTCCCGCTTCTATCGTTTCTCGAACTATCGTTTTATCGCATCGATCGTTCAAAAATCTTAGTCCCGGCCCACAATTTTCCCGCAATGATCGTTTCTGAGAAATTATAACAAAATTTACGCGATGTTTTTAGAATTTAAAATGCTGGGTTTTGAGATAAATAAATACCGAAAGACGCACAGTGTTTTTGGAATACACAGTAGTGGTAACCTGTTATGTTGCCCAACCAGCACATTCTTTGGAATGAGGGGTCAGTGGTGCAGGGGTGATAGTTGGAGTGAATGGCGGTGCTCATTGTCAGAAATATTATGAGTTTAATTAGGGTGCACTCATATTTCGTTCCAGGGATGCCAGATGGCATGTGCAGTGTGAATTTATTCACAAATGCTTTTATTATAAGTACAAAGGAAAGGCAGGCGACACTTTTCATTCTTCTGGTTCATCTCGGTTCCCGTGGTTCAGTGTCTTCTACAGCTACGTTTCATTGAGTTCGGCAGTAATAGTATTTCCATTCTTCCTGTTATTGTCCGCGAAGGGGGTGGGAGTAGTGAGGAAGAGGAAGACGACGAATGCGAACCCGAAGTTGTGCCGAGTTTTGCCGAAGCATTGGCAAAAGTGAAGTCGTTCTTTTATGCGCGTAATATTAGTGAACGTGACAGGGAAAACATTTTGAACGTGGAAAGAGCTCTGTTTGGCCTAAAATGTTAAATTTTGACAAACCAGTTGGCCATTAAAGACTTTTTTGGTAAAAAGAAGTAACTTTGAAAGAGAAACATTCATTTTTTTTAAATTTTTAATGCTTTCCCGCAACTATCGTTTTCCAGTATTCATCGTTTTTATTTCCCACCCCCGCCGAAAACGATGCATTAAGGTTTCACTGTATAAGACTTTCCTGTATATCACAATGGATGAGGATAAGAATAAAACATCTTGTAAACCTCCACACAATGAGAACCACATTATCGTTGCATCTGACAACCAATTAAATACACACAAAACAGAACATTTTATTTAAATGAAGGACATTTGCTTTTACAAAATGCTAAAATACTCATATTCTGAAGTATAAATTACGAATATGCAACCAGAGACTCAAATATTCTCTTCAGGAAGTCAGACCAGCTGATTTTGGGACAAAATTTTGTAACCAGAACATGATTAGTTAGCTGCACAGAAGATATCATATGGACCATGAACACCTGTTTTACAAGCTAGGAACAATATGATTAATTTACTTTTTAACAAGAATCAGAAAATCACTGTCAGACCAACAATTGCGATGGCATGCTTATTTATATCTCTTGCAAATCACTGCGTACGCATAAATAAATTAACATATCCATTTGGTTCAACTACAACTGGTAAATATGATTACAAAACAAAAATGTAAATTATTTGGTTGTAATAGAAACAACACAGATACCAAGGGGGATATATTCATTTAGTACTCTGAAGTCACACTTTGATCATCATACTGAATGAAATACTATAGATTCAATTTACATTTAGATGGAACACAAGTAAAATTCATATTAAATTATTCATCTGCAATACTTTACCAAGACGCAAACAAATAGAAGACTTGGATTTAAAATGGAGTCCATACATCCATGTTCTCTATAAAATATTTCAACCATTAGAAACTGCATCTAATATACAGTGATTAATACAAGCCAATTAGCACCTAATAATTGATTTTGTCTTATATGTAAAAGCAGTTCTATCTCTGACATTTTGTAAGATGTAAACAAAAAGTATTGCCCTTGTAAGAAATGATTCAGAGAAAGAAAGAATATATATATATTTGTGATAATACAACATCAAAGGAGCCCATAAGACATGCATACTTAAATGGGGAACAAAATACTTTGAATGGAATTGTCTTCACAGACATAAATTTGCAATTCCACATAAAAATATATGTAAAGTGTACTCTTCTTGCACTTTGAATGCAATCTTATTCTCTCCCACTTTGTTGGCCTCTTGATTTATTAGCTAACACATTTCCAGATCACTGATTTTATCGTCATAATTAAAAGTTGGTCTGATTCACACACTAACGATAGCATGCTTCTTTTAAATTTAATTCCAAGCACAGTAAACGGTACCTCAAGTTAAACATGTAACTTTATTTATGGACTTAGGCACCGAGGACAGAAAGGCAACATAAAAGCAATGTCATAATGCAGATGAAAGTTGTTATTAATTAAATTGCAAATATTCTTCTCTTTCCTGTTTGACTGAAATAGTACATTTCCCTGATGTAGCATTTTCCCTCTGCATTTAAACACAATTAAATCCACATTGATGATTCAGTGCTGAAATTCTATCAACACTCACATCCAGGAACTACAGGATTCCATCACATACATCCCAGGTATCATATTTGGCTGACTTACTGTCCCTTCTTAGTTTAAAAAATTCTCTCACAAGCACCAGTGCTTTCTCAGTCATACACTTCAGTCTGAGGGAATAGCAATAATTTCCTCGCAATCTGTGGACAAAAAAAGGTCAAATGATTATAATCACTTTAACCTTTGGGAGATATTATATTAACATGCCTAATTTAATAGTAAGAAGAGCCAGAAATATATTGTTTTGTAACTGATGAAAAAAGAAACTCTGAAGGCTGACTTACAGATTCTGTTACAGCCAAAGCTAACCTCAATTACCCATATCACAGGATTACAGGCTGCTAAGTAAATGCTTTGTGAGTTGTATGAAAAGCTATCCCTCAACATATTTCTTATATTAATCACCTAAAATATATACAATTCTTTATGCAGACGTCATATCAAGGATAGCTTTTATGGAGAATTGGAATCAGTATTTGATACATTTCTTTCATGAAGTTATTCACTTGTGGAATGAATTTCTAATTCACTTTTAAAAGGGGTTAGAGATACAAGTGTGAAGATTTATATTAAGGGACGGAACCCCACCGAAAAAAAATGTTTTTCTAAGAGGCTAAATTTCGTTTCTTAACTACTTTTTATAGCCCACAGTACGTAATGTTGAAAAAGTGGAAGAACCGAAAAGAATTGAACTTGGGTTGCAGAAATACTGTAATCATGGAAAGAGTCGGAACTTGGCACATGGACAAACGAATTTGCCTAAATTAACAGGTAAATATGAAGAAACTGGCAGTGTTTCCTACCTTAATTGAATAGATCGCTGCTTCTCAGTTATTCCAGTCATGCCACCACCACCCACTGCCATATTAAAAGGAGGACTCCCAATTTTCCCAAAGACATTACCCTGAAGATAACAACGCAAGTGCTTGCCGAAACATCCAGAAACCAACATTTTATTACGCTGCTTATTCCAGTAAGCCGAAGTTACACATTGAAAAAGCCAGTTGCTGCTTACTGTAATGGAGAATCAGTGGCTGCGATGTTACTGCAGGCTGTTTCATTCCACTACAGAGAGCATTGACGATGATTCTTCTTCGCCGCTCTGGCTGCATCCACGCAGAAGGTTCTCCTTAGATGTTTCTTCATACAAGTTTTCTCTTCTGTTGCCCTCCGCCATCTTCAGGATTCAGGACGTGCCTCCTCTTCTGTGGTATCCTCGTGTGAGCCTGATGCATTGTTATCTGCAGAACCCGATCTTCTGTGACCACCCCTTCACATGGTATCACAATCCTCAGAATCGTCTATGGGATTCTCGAGGGGTGATCGGTGTCACATGTAGGGTCTCCAAATGAAAAATTCATAATCGTATTTTATGTTCATGGGACAATCAAACTTACTCTTAATACATTAACGTGTGAGAATTTTTGTTTTAGTACACCTCATTATATTTTGTGCTGACAACTGGTTTATTATTCTTTGAAGACTGCGTCTAATATTTTAATGTTTTTACAATTAAAACTAAAGAACTTTTATCATAATTCAGCTTTCTCTTTCGTAATGTTAGTACCATTCAGTTTAATGAAGTAAGTGGGACGTGTGTGAGGCAGTGGTGAATACTTTGACCACGCATGGCACTGGCGATGGAAGACAGCACCAGATATTTCAGACAGTGTTATAAACGCGTACAAACAAACCTTTACTCTGGAAAGGTATACTTATTCACGAGTATATAAGTTATATTTATATAATATAATATAATATTATACACAAATTCACAAAACTTGAATTTAATCATGTAACTCAAAACAATAAATTCTGCAAGCAGATGAAGCAGTTATTTGAGTTTAATTTCGAGGTCAGAGGCTGAGAGATACAGAGAAAACACAAAGTGCGAAGTTGATGTAGTAAACTTGCTCAGTGAGAAGTTGTCTTATGCAGTCGAAGCATTTTTGGGTGCAGGTACTCAGATCAGACATTCGTGTTCTGTACGACGGTATCGTAACATTCTACAGAAGTTCCGTATTAAAATCCTAATTTCTCTGCAGTTTTCTGTTGAATCTCCATACAAAATTTGTTTGAATTCTACTCTGAGCAAAACTTCAATGCGGGTGGCATTACAAACTAGAAGACCGACATCGACACGGACTGAGTTCCACTGTCTGGGCACATCTGATATTTTGCAAGTGTTGGGGAACTCGATGTAAGCAGGTCACTTAGTTCTGAAATTAAATAAGATATCCCACCTGGTCCTTGATTGGTGGATTCAGGGATGCAGTCAGGTGAGGAAGCCAATGGGGCACTCGACACCTGCGCTGTTGGATACTCAATCTGTTGACACGAAAACAGGAATCAGTTGCTTGTAGTAGTTGGTTCAACAGACACATTCGCCCTTTTTAGTGGTTCCTTGCAACAAAACCCAAGTTCGAGGCAACTATTTTTGCAGTTAGCATTACGCATTCAACAGAAGTGCCCCTTTGCACCATTTCAGACTCAATTAGACTTTGATGCCACCTGCTGTTAAGTCGCGCGACTAGAGTAATTTTCAACCTGGAGGCCATTTCACCCTCGTCAGTATGAAAGACGACCGGGAATAAAATTTACCGACGAACTCAGCAAAACAGGGTTGCTTCCGTGCGAACACTGTCCAAATACTTAACAACGATCACAAGCGAATTTCAAATAAGAAAATGGAGCAGAAGACAAAAAAGGAACACGTGGGATAAAACAGCTGTTTTATGGTCATTTTAGCTTCATTAGTTTATTCTTGTTTACGACATTACGTAATATAACTTCGGGTAAGCTGCTCGACATCTGATAAGTACAGCCCGCCATGATTGGATAATGCTTTTTGGATTAAGTTCCAGGTTGCAAGATATGACCGAGATGTGTCTATGGTCTTAATTTATTAATCTAACATTTTTAATATTGTTGTGACATTCAAGCGACACAGAAAAACAACACTTTCTTGCAGATCCTGAAAATGGTAAATATTGTCAGAGCTTATCTAATAATTAATTATTTTCTTGCATATGTTTTGAAAGATGAGTTATAAAATATCACTTATCATGTGAGGCAAAAATAGAGAGGATTTTTACTTAACTTTGTAACTTGCAATACGTAAATTGTGTACAATCAGGTACTGAGAAACTAATGTAGGTTAAGTGTTAACACTTACTGTGGTTGCACGCTCCAGGGAGGTCTCGTCCAAGGATGGTGACACAAATGAGAAGTTCTGCAATAGAAATTAAAAAAGTCACATTTAACAAAATTCTTTTGTGTTGGAATGTCTTCACTGCAACATTTGTAAGATCAGAAAAATGCGTATTTGGAAAGAAGTTGATAATATCGTAATAAAAAATCTGTCTGTCAAACTAGAGTTACGGTGCACAAATATCGGCCAAGGCCTAATAATGACATCAGAATTATTACTGACTGTAACACCTTGTATGGAACGTGACCCTCGACTTCCAACACGTGTCCTAAAAGGGCCAGAAATTAGCCTTGTTCTGATGCGACATGCAATAAAAGTAGGAAAATTACATGTTCTCATCTTGAAAGGGTCGTCGCTCCTGCAAGACCGAGGGTCAGACGACACACCGAACTGGTTTTCATCGGTGCTGATGATGTCGTCGAGATGTGGGAGGAAGGGTGGTGATATCTTCTTCGCTCTCAGTTCATCCCCGTCGATGGGCTGTAGATAAAACACAAGCATAACAGAGTGAAGAATTCTGGCGAAGCAGACAAGAGAACACCTCAGTTTGTTATAATTGCAGGGATTACAAAATTAAGTCTTCTGCATTGATGATTTCTTGTTAAGTGTTTTGTAACGTCGCACTTACTGGGAGTAAACTTTTAAGATGTCTAGTCGTGTCCATAAGATTTGTACATGAAATAAATTTCAGATCAGGTATCGTGAAACTTTTATATTACGATTTGCTCTGGGATTACAACAATTTTCCTTCCGTTGTCTGTCTCTTGACCCCTTAATATGTCACTGATCTCGAAATATTTTGTACATCGCAATGTCGATGTAAGTGGCCCTGGGCAATTTCCCTACGTTAAGGACTGCTGGGAATGTAGACTGAACTTTTTATTTATTTATTGAAGTTTTGAAACAGCAGCAACTTCTTGAAACATTATCGATAGCCTTGAAACTGCACTTTGCTTCCTTAGAAATACATTAGAGTCTGACCTTCAGTTATTCAACGTTCAATTTTTACGGACGTGCTCCATTTTGTAATCGGCCGACTCAGAGTGTACCAGAATGAGTCGCACTTCCTGATCACATTTCATTCACTCCATCTCTTTAGATTATTTTTTATAGCCTTCGATAACACGAGCGGAGATCTACTTTAGTTTCTTAACTGAAGTTACCAATTTCCCATAACGAAGCGATTTCTTTCATTAAATGTCGAGTGAAAAGAGAAAGTAGTTCATTTTACCCGCGGAACAAATTTAAAGTCTTACAAAGACTAGATAAACGTGAAACTATGCAACAAGTGGCAGAAGAACATGGCGTCAGCAGCGTTACCCTCGTCTGATTCGTTGGTCATCTAAATTATCCGATCGTCCTTCGATCCCGTGTAGATTGAATAATCGGGACTTTGGTTTCTTACGTCCAGGAAGAAGATGGTTTAGAACTGAAGCATTTCTGTACAATATTTCATGGTAACAGATTTGGGAAGACAACTTACGGTGTAGAAAGGATGGCTCTTGATTTCCTCGGCGCCCCTCGCTTCACCACCTAGGCGAAAGTTCGGGTCTCTAATCAGCAACATTCCGATGAGACTCGAGGCACGTGGTGGGAAAAAAGGCGGTAAGACGGGCTCTTGAGTCAAAATTCGGCTGTAAAAGAGAATCGAATTTGTAAATCTGCCTTTACAAAGTACATCTACGTTCCCTGTTAGTATTTATTTATTGCTGTCAGTTTTCCTGTAAATGACTCATTTAATCTAAGCCACCAAAATAGGTTTTGCATTTTCATCTATAATAATATCTTGAGATGTTTATCTTTGTTTTCTGTTTCCTTCCCTGTCCCTCACATTTAATTTAACCCCTGTATAATATTTTGTTTCGGGTAGTTTTCTGCCTGAAATTTGGTTTCTTCCATGAAGTTGATTCTCCGCGAACTTCACTGGTATTAAAACGGATAACAACTGGTCCTCTGTTAGGGTCAAACTAATCTGTGTAGGACTTTGTTGAAAAAACATTGCTCTTCGCAAATAAGGAGACTCACATAAATAATGCCTGAATGTTCATTTCTTCGAACGGCCTGGAGTACGACAACATCTCATATATCAGAACTCCCAGGCTCCACCAATCAGCTGCCTGCAAAAGTACAAATTAGGACAAGAGCTTTAATCAGTCACTCCCATTTCTTTGCCCCCTCCAGAAACAGAAATAATGGATTCTGCTTCCTGTAATGTACGCTTGGTAACTGATGCATATATTATGTAATTATAAGCAGCTGATATACATATAAATGTGGTACTCTTTAATGTTACTTTTTCGGTGTGAGATATGAGAAATATTTGCCCCATTATTGAATTTATATTCGTTGTACCGGACCTTCAGATTATTCCACTGCGATGTTGTGTTTGTCTCCGTTACACAAAAGTACGAAATAAGTATTTTCACATCTTCATGGAAGAAAATACTTACCATGTCGTGTCCTATCCTCCGGATTACTTCGGGGGCCATGTATTCGGGAGTACCGCAGCAGGAGTACGTTAGTTTGTTCTGTCGATAAAAACAAGATTTTAAATAAGTTACATGTGACAAGAAATGAGACACAGAAACAATTCCCTAACTGTGGTACAAGAAAGAAAACTTTGAGGATTGCTAACACCCAAGGATGCCCTTCAGACCCAGTTCTGTTCATCTTCTGACGTCTATAACATGTTTCTCCAACGTAATGCGTGTTGGCGTCTTTTTCATTGTCTTCCATGTTCTTACTCGCCCTACTTAACTGGCACAGTGTAATTACGAAAATGTATCCCTTAGGAATACACGGTTAGCTGAATGTTTCACGTGTTTTCTAGGTCCCAGCATTTGTGATTTAAGTTCCTTGCCCAAAGTAAGACACGCGTTTCACAGCCATACAAAACACCTGGTAAAACCGTGCATCTTGATGTTTAATGTTTTGCAAGTGGATATGATACTTAATGGTGGAAGTATTTGTGGAATTCTAAACAGCAAATTACAGACAACAGGCAATGCTGTAGGTAATAAATTCTGCCCTTGTTAGTTGACACCCTCAGAATCTGAGAACTTGCGATGTCCCTGTTAAATGTAAGTACAAAAGAAGTACTCTCTGAATGTGCGTGCCGACATTTCAGATATTTATATTTTTATAGTTCTGAGTTCCCTCAAATAAAGAGAGTTACTCCCTGATGAAGAGAGATGCCCTCATCCTCTACATTCCAGCTTACTCAGCAAATTCAAGAGACAGAATAAAGCAGTTGGCACTAAACTTACCTCCTGATCAGACGGAAACTCTTTTGACACGCCGAAATATGTCAGAACAACATGGTCCGCGGCGTCCAGGAGGATGTTTTCCGGCTTTACGTCCCGGTGTAAGATTCCCAACTGAAAGAAACAAATGAACACGTCTCAAGAGCATTGGGGAGAAGCAAACGCATTTTGCATTTGCGATATGTGCATTTTTATGCATTCTTTATGGTTGATTTAACGACGATGTTCGTATATA
Source organism: Zootermopsis nevadensis (assembly GCF_977971745.1). Classification (NCBI taxonomy): domain Eukaryota; kingdom Metazoa; phylum Arthropoda; class Insecta; order Blattodea; family Termopsidae; genus Zootermopsis; species Zootermopsis nevadensis. The sequence goes on from NW_028259145.1 coordinate 7,430,264, forward strand.
GATTATATATATAGCATTAGACTTCGTAGATCGATCATAATTACGAGGTGCGATCGGAAATTTTCCAGACTGCGCCTATAAAAACCCGTACACTTATCTCAGGTATTAAATTCATCCATCACCCTCGAAGTAGTTCCCCTGGGAGTGAACACAACGATCCCAGCGCCGCTGCCAAGCCTGGAAATCTTTCTTTGTCAGCCTGTCAAGCACCATCTGCGATTCTGCCTGAATCTCTTCTATCGTCTCAAATCTCCTTCCCTTTAGCTGAATTTTCATCTTTGGGAAGATGAAGAAGTCACACGCAGCTTAGAAAGGAAGTTGGGGTCGGTTCTTGCAAGATCTTTGAGCTCCTGACAAACGAGAAGTCGATTCTGCTTCTGGTCCTCAGACAGGATGCGTCGCATGTGGAGTTCTTCCTTTAGAATCAGCTGACAGGTCCCATAGCCTATCCCAACAATGTCGCACAAGTCGTTGATGGTACGACGTCGATCTTTGTGAATGGCCTGCCGAATCTTCGTAACATTTTCGGGCGTTGTGCTCGAAGATGGTAGTCCAGAACGCTCGTCATCATCGACAGAGGTTCGGCCATTTTTAAAACGTGAATGCCACACAAAAGTTTGTGCACGACCCACTGCGGACTCCCCAAATGCTTGCTTTAGCATTTCATAGGATTCCGTAGCCGTTTTGGCGAGTCTTTGGCAAGAGATTCAGGCAGAATCGCAGATGGTGCTTGACAGGCTGACAAAGAAAGATTTCCAGGCTTGGCAGCGAGCTGGGATCGTTGTGTTCACTCCCAGGGGAACTACTTCGAGGGTGATGGATGAATTTAATACCTGAGATAAGTGTGCGGGTTTTTATACGCGCAGTCTTGAAACTTTCCGATCGCAACTCGTACATGCCGTGCATTTTAATTAACTAATTCTCGTGTTTCAGCAGGTCACTATCTATGAATCTCGCTTACGTAACTACAGAAAGTATTATTATTAATGTTCTACTACACTGAATTGAGAGATATGAAAGTTGTAGAATGAACTTTTCTGGTTATGGAGAATTACTTGGCGGCTAAATAATGAGACATGACAGAACTAACCAAAGTCCTTGCTTACTAAACCCGGGAGCATTCTTCTGAAGAAACAAGCTAAAATTCAGGAATCACCATTTGTTGTGGTTTTAGATATTTCTCACAGAAATTACAAAGGATTCGACGTACTGTGAAAAAAATAAATGGAATTTGAAGAGAACTCTGTAGCACTGAAATCAGTAATCCAGTTACTTTTCATGTTTTGTGCCCCGCGCTCTTTATTATGCTGTTCAGCGGGAGTGCTGGTTGCCTACCTCGTGCAGGTGCTGGAGGGCCAGGATGACTTCGGCGGAGAAGAATCTTGTTTCCTTCTCCGTGAACCGCCCTCGCTGCTCCAGAAGATCATTAACGTCTTTACCTGCGACGTAATCTGCAACAATAAAGACGAGATCACGTTGTTGTGATGACTCTTAGGCCACTGAATGCTGATGTATTGTATGTTTAATCCGACAACTGTATAATTACAAATCGAAGCTTTGCAGAAGGCTAAAAAGTGAAATAGTTTAACGGGAAGCGAAGAATTATTCCACAAACGGGGTACGTATGAGGACCCTACACATTTAGTTACGGTGATGTTTCGTTTGATGTACTCACCCATTACGAGATGCAGGTGATCATTTGACTGAAACGCGTAGTGGAGCTGCACGAAGAAAGGAGTGTCGCGTGTTTCTTCAAATACGCGACGCTCCGTCCACGCGTGGTCGATGTCATTCCTCTTGAGTAGTCTTCTCTTCATGTTCTTCATGGCGTAAAGTTTACCGGCGTCGCTTCCGTCCTTCTTCCTCGCCAGGTAAACTTCGCCAAACCCTGTAACAGAATCTCAGTTACGTTTCATCTTGATATCTGCTCAGGTTGTATCAGTAAAGTCTCCTTTCAAATAATTATGATATTCTATACCCCTTTTTTCAATACCAAAACTTCATGATGAATATAAAATTCATAAATACATGGTTCGTCTTCTCTTTAACAAGCTCTAAAACACTCCGATAGGTCAAGCCCTTGTGTACAGGATATTCGTGTCATTTTTAAAGTAGGCCCTACCCCAAAGAAAACGTATCTCCTTGCATAGACCAGTCTGTTAATAACATCGATAAGGTCCCTATTTGATCTGAGAACCAACTTAAATCCCCCAAAAAACAGAATGCATTAAAACGTTGAAGCACTCTGTTGGTCCACAGTTAACGCCAAGCAGTTTAAACGTATGCGGGGTGTGGTGGTAAATCGCCACGCATTCTTAACTTTTACATTAGATGGATACGAATGGTCAGCTCCAAGTCTGGCCGCTTTATCTAAAAAGGAAAAGCCTCCATTAAACAGGAGGCTAGGAAGGTCTGGCAGCTGTTTGCGACGAAATGTCCTTGTCCGGATTTGAACCAAGTTCGACCGAGTCACTACTGCCCACTCGCCGAGGTGTTGCGGCTTATCACATTTGACATGTACTGTTGTTGCTCTGGGAGAAACGCAGAATAAACTGTCTCTTCTAACTTCGTATCTCTCGCTTCGTGATAAAGAAAAACGAGATTCAAAATGGACCTCTTCACAAATGCTACTACCTATGTTATTTATCTTTGAGATGTGGCAACCACGTGGAAGGAAATATTTTGTTACGTGTTTTTTTAAATTTTTAAAAATACAACAGCTAATGAAAATTAATGTTGAATGTGCAGAGCATAGAACACATTACTAGGAACTTAAGATAGAAGAACAGCATAAGATCATTTTATTGTAATTCGAATTACGGATCCCACTACCCTCGTAAATAAATTAAACTTAAACGAGTTTATTTGATGTAATTTTTCACAATAAAATGTGCTGTGAAAACCTTAATAAATAAGAAAAATTATGTGAAGTGTCGTTCGTGACTCATGTTGAAAAGTTTGATTCACAGCAATTTCGTCTCGTATTATCTACTTCCTACTCCGCAGAAATTAAGTGAAAGTAGGGTTGTCCAAACTAGAGTCGTCACGCATTGAAGTAATTTCGATGTAAAATATTTCTGCCAGTTGGTATTCCTCTTAGCTTTAGTTTTCCGCTTAACATACTAGAAATAGCAATCTAACATTCGAGCACATTTTCAAAACCACAGGCAGTTCCCACTCTTACGAATGGTTACGTTCCTGGAGACATTTTGTAAAACGAGTCGCTATTTTCAATAAGTGCAATATTACCTTCGTTACTTAGGAAATGTTTAAATCAGTCATGTACGCCTGGATCTTCCGAACGGCCTCTTCTGACCAAACTTACCAAACCAAAATTTATTTAAAATTATTCATGGTCAGGACTTTGTCCATCGTCTGTTCTTTAAAAAGTCCTCAAAATGAATAATTTTAAGTGTAAATTACTGTCATCAAAACCCTTAGGAATCAACATTTATTAAACACGTTATCTGCTTAAAATAAATGTATAATTTTGGCTTTCGGGTGAGAACCTCGTCGAATGTTTCATGTCATCCAATACTTGACCCCCCCCCCCTCCGAGGGGGCGTTGGTCAAGTGTTTTAACCACCCATTCGGGGGGGGGGGGGGGGGGGGGTTTGGTTTAGTTTCTTACACAAGATTTTAAAACGCAACCAACTTTCCTTAAGTGTTTGAGGTTAGGTTATGTCGTCATAGGCATACTAAAATATGCTGGTCCTAGAACAATTTGGCTTAAAAATATTTATCCACTGAAGATACAGCATTCAGACTAACAGACAATGTTCTGAAATCTGTTAACCACAAAAATTCATATTGCACGAATATTCTGTATTTTAGCAAAAGCTTTTGATTCTATAAATCATAAAATGTTGTTAACCAAATTACATTTTTATGGCATTCGAGGAATAGCTGAAGAATGGTTCAGGTCCTTTCTAACAGGAAGGAAATAAAGGGTTTAAGTAAAATCACCTAAAAATAATCAGAATTCTTTCTCAAACTGGAGAACAATAAAATATATCAATTCAATTCTATGGCCATTGCTTTTTATAATTTATAAATGACTTTCCTCCAGCAGCAAATAACTTAAAAGAACCCATATGATAACAAAATGAATAACAAATAACTCACCACAACATGTTTCAAGTACTCGCATGCAAGAGTTACCAAATTGATGACCGCCTAAATTTGGCAAAACGTTGATTAACCGACAGAGTAAATTTACTTCAATGTAAATTGCATTCGTGTGACAGTGATTTAAAGTCAACTACAGTTTTACAGCACATTACAATCACAGGAGAAAGCATCATCTCTGTATTCCCAATAAGTTAGAATTTCGGGTGATTTTAATTTCTTTCTGAGGAACTGATGGAGTGAGAAAGGAGAAAGTCTTTGTTGCTAGCTTAAATTTCTTTACGTCATGATTCCAACTTCTTATAGTGGATGGAAGATTATTAAAAACTTTGGTTTCACTATAGTAAATTAATTTCTTTATTTGCTGAGGTTATGTTTGGCATTTGTAGGTTATGTTTGCATCTGTATCCGTAGACATCTGAGATTATTTGAAACATTCATGCTGTCCACCACAAAATGATTTTAATAACACATGGAATTTGCTGGATATGAAGAATATTAAATTCCTTAAATAAATTCCCTACATGATTTACTCCTTATTACTCTAATGGTTATCTTTTGGATAGTTTTCTGCTGTCTACAGTTTCCCCAGAAAATAATGCCATATATCAAGATGTTAATTAAATTTGTTTTGTCAAATTTTAATGTGTTAGTTAAGTGAAGCATATTAAGTAGTTGCAAGAAATTAGCATTGACACTCAACTCAGTTTACTGCATCTATTTTCATTTTATAATTAACAATGGAGTAATTTGAGGGGGATTTATCTAATAGAAAAGAATATTCATTTTACAAAAGAATATTGTTAGATCAATGTCTGGTGTAAAACCTGAAATTGTATCTGTTTAAGAGGTTAGGGCTCGTCCATTTGAATGCATTCTCATCAGTGAACTTCACAGTTTCAAAGTAATTCTGCTATACACTGCGTCAACACAAGGAATAATAATCGGTTTCATAGACCAATTGGTAGCCTCTTATATACTTGGAAGAGCGAATATTATTCTGGCATCAGAATGTTCATCAGCCTACCACCAAGTCTCACAAATCTTATAGATAAGAATGCACAAATTAAAGTAGCATTAAGGGTTAAAAATGGCTTATGTCAAACGTAAATCTTATTGACTTATCGTGGTATCCCGTGGTGTTAGGATGCAACGCTATAAATTCATACTTGGTACAGTTTTAGGCAGCTGGATTTTACACAAAAAGAAATCTGGTTTACGTGTTCATCGCACGTAGTTTGAAGACAGAGACACAGTGAAATCTACAGAAACGAAATGTCTGGAAAGTGTTGTTCCAGTGTAATAATAATTCTCAAATACACGGGCTTATCTAGGTTTATCTGCACATCAGTCCTTAATCGTTTTATACAAATGTCTGACTAGAATCTTCTGACGAAGGGAATTCGTGGCGTTTAACAATTTCTGGGGAATGGCCAATTCTTTCCGAAACCTCTCCCACTAGATATGTACGATCATAACCTCTTATTAGAAGTCAATTTAGTAACCCCTGTAGTTTACTTCGCACTGCAATTAATTAATAAACCTAAATTTATATTATCAGAAAGAAAGCTTTTTAAAGCTATACACTGAAACCATGTTAGATCTTTTATGCATTCTTTGTTTAAACACACAGAATTTAATTGTGGGTTTAGAAATATTATCAGAAAAACGACGATTATTTCTCTAAACAGCATTAGACAACTCATCTTTACAATGGATACGAGTTCTGTTATCTGTGATGTAGACACATCATTTTTAAAAATTATTTTGACAAACTCCGTGCTTAACATGGGTTTAAATAAGAATACGAACCATAATCATTAAATCCGCAAGTCCACACGACTTTAAATCTGAGAAGACCATCAACGACATATTTACTGTCGTCAAAACGTTATATCTCGCAAAGCTCACATTTGGATTTCATATGTCATTTAGATGCATATATAACCTACGATAATTCCAGGTCGTCTTGGAAAGGAGCTCGAAAAATTCTAATTACATACGTACAGGCAGTCAGAGATTAAAGATGGCCTACTCTTCTTTCAGACGTTTAAAACAATTGAGTCACTCTGCTCGCTTCAAACTTCTTTGACCGGACATGCGTTGTGATACGTAATATTTTTTATTGGAACCTGTCAGATTGCGAGTGTCACTATCCACTTTAAACGGAATACAAATTACAAAGAACTGAAAACGGGCATTCATAAGCATTACAAATGTTCGTTCCTTGAGTTCACAACCGCGAGGAAGAACACAGGAACTTCCATCCAGCTGACAAACTAATCTGCATATGTCGGAGTAGCTAAGTTCAAATGGGCTGTTTATGAATAATTATATGCAGAAATTAATATTATCATTTGTAGGATTTGAAGTTTTCACAGTGCTGATTCTGAAGAAAACTGTCTTCTGTGTTGTAGCGCCGTGTAATCTGGTAGATGTTTAGCGACGTTTCAGAGGTCCTTGCTGCCTCCATTGCCCTAATTATGGAGGCAGTAAAAACGTCGGTAAACTGCTATCAGAATACACGGCGCTACAACCCTGAAGACAGCCATCTTATAATATTATCATTATTTCACTGCAAGTTCCAGACTTACAAGAACACCTTTTAGTCTCTCATTTCAGGCTGCACGAAGCTCTTGATGAGTGACTACCGTATTTATCACTCAAGTGACAATGCACTTTAAGCGGCTAAAAAAATAAACAAACACAGGAACGCAACTGTTCTGCAAATTTACAAATATAATAACATAATTAAACTATATAATAAGGCCTATGTATGGCAAATATTTAACATACTGCATGAGACTGGGGTTAGGACCTTGAGAGGTCGGGAAGGAGACACAACTATCTGAGGGGTAGTTTCCCCCTTGATTATAATAAACACTATTTTCAATAGGCGAATCGCGAGGTTAAAAATGTTAATGCCAGTCTCCGTAGCCACGCGGTCTGAGGCATGGTTCTCGTTGCTGCGACCGTGGGTTCGAGTCCCACCCAAGGCATGGAAGTTTATCCGCGTCCTTTCTCTTCTAGTCTGGTTGACAAAGACTGGCCACGGAGGGCAAGGCGAAACCACCGTGGTATCTTAGTAAGACTAACCCCGTAATGGGGGTGGCGCAGGATTGTAGAATAAAAAAAGGGTAAATTATTTCAATTAAGCCTGTAGATTAAAGATCGGAACTGAGCTAGCTCAGTCAGTACAGTGACTGACTGCGGACTGGACAACCGGGATTCGATCCCTGACAGGGGCAGGGGATTTTTCCTCTAGCCCCTGCGTCCAGACCGGCTCTTGGGCCCACTTACCACCCAGCCTCCTCTCCAACAGATACCGGGGTACTGAGCACTCACCCCCATCTGGTGCCGAGGTTAAGAAAAAGTAGGAGCTATACCTCGTCTCACCCCACCCAAGCGCCTACATGGCGTGCGGCAGGATAACTTTATATTTTTATTGTATATTAAAGGTATATTAGCACATGCCACTAATTATGATATTTGTTACAGGATCTCGACATGTCCGCCAAGACGACTTCAAGATCATCAAACTTCTAGGAAAAGGAGGTAAGTACAACTTCCTGTTAACAATCGGCCGATTACCCGTGCATTTCTCTGCTTACAAAATACGGACCTGATTTCTGCATCATTAATGCATCTATTAAGTAGGCAGAGAAGAAGATCAGCGTTTTAGAGCGTCCTTCCTAGCCCATGATCAAGTGCAATGCAACTTAATCGGCAGTGAAATAACAAGAAATACGTGTCTGTGGCTTATTTTCTCTTCGTAATGTTAACGACATTCTAATTTCGCGTTCTGGTTTACACTGTATCGAAATACCGTAACATCGGAATTGATAAACACGAGAGGTAGTTCTTCTTATGCACAATGTCAATTTCCCTTTACTTTAACGAAATCAGAATTAGGGATCTTAAGAATTGTGTAGGCCATATTCTGCCGAACAAAATTCTTCTATTCATGAATGCTAAAAAACGTTAGAATGTGGATCATTTACCAACTGCCAACATTTATTTGCGGAGACATTTAGAAACGCAAGGTTTCAAACAAGTTAGAATTAATCAAATTATGTTGACAGCTCGCGAATCGGTTCAAGGACCACTCCATGGAGATTCAACACATAAGCACTTTAACGATAAAAGTTGCAATCATGAAATCTCACAGACCTAAACGGTATTTCATCTTGTTTCTGTCGCCAAGCAGGAAACAATATAATCTAGTAATATCCTGTGCACAAGGGCTTGACCTATCGGAGAGAGTTTTAGAGCTTGTTAAAGAGAAGACGAACCACGTATTTATGAATTTTATATTCATCGCGAAGTTTTGGTATTGGGAAAAAAAAAGGGTAGAGTATCATAATTATTTGAAAGGAGACTTTGCTGATACGACAGCCCGTACCTGTACAGATATCACGATGAAACATGACTGAGATTCTGTTACAGGGTTTGGCGAAGTTTACCTGGCGAGGAAGAAGGACGGAAACGACGCCGGTAAACTTTACGCCATAAAGAACATGAAGACATCACTGAAGAGAAAGGACATCGACCACGCGTGGACGGAGCGTCGCGTGTTTGAAAAAAACACGTGACTGTCCGTTCCTCGTGCAACTGCATTATGCCTTTCAGTCGAATGAACGCCTGCATCTCGTAATGGGTGAGTACATCAAACGAAACGTCACCGTTACTAAATATGTAGGGTGCTCATACGTACCCCGTTTGTGGAATAATCCTTCGCTTTCCGTTAAACTATTTCACTTTTTAGTCTTCTGCAGAGCTTCGATTTGTAATTATACAGTTGCCGAATTAAACATACAATACATCAGCATTCAGTGGCCTAAAAGTCCTCACAATAACGCGATTTCGTCTTTATTGTTGCAGATTACGTCGCAGGAAAAGACTTCATTGAACTGCTGAAGCAGCGAGAGAGGCTTACGGAGAATGAAACAAGATTCTTCCCCGCCGAACTCATCCTGGCCCTCCAGCACCTGCACGAGGTAGGCAACCAGCACTCCCAAATTCCCTTTATTTTTTCACAGTACATCGAATCCTTTGTAACATCTGTGAGAAATATCTAAATTCACAACAAATGGTGATTCCTGAAATTTAGCTTGTTTCTTCTGAAGAATGCTCCCCGGATTAGTAAGCAAGGATTTTGGTTAGTTCTGTCATGTCTGATTATTTAGCCGCCAAGTAATTCTCCGTAACCAGAAAAGTTCATTTTACAACTTTCATATCTCTCAATTCAGTGAAATAGAACATTCATAATAATACTTTGTGTAGTTACGTAATCGAGATTCATAGATAGTGACCTGCTGAAACACGAGAATTAGTTAATTAAAATGCACGGGGTGTAATTAAGATCGATCTACGAAGCCCAATGCCATATAATCTATATACTAACATCGTCGTTAAATCAACTATAAAGAATGCATAAAAATGCACATATTGAAAATGCAAAATGCGTTTCCTTCTCCCCAATGCTCTTGAGACGTGTTCATTTGTTTCTTTCAGTTGGGAATCGTTCACCGGGACGTGAAGCCGGAGAACATCATTCTGGACGCCGCGGGCCATGTTGTTCGGACAGATTTCGGCCTGTCGAAGGAGTTTCCGTCTGATCAGGAGGTAAGTTTAGTGCCAACTGCTTTATTCTGTCTCTTTAATTCGCTGAGTAAACTGGAACGTAGCGGATGAGTGGATCTCTCTCCATCAGGGAGTAACTCTCTTTATTTGAGGGAACAGACTATCAGACTATTAAAAACGGAAATATCTGAAATGTCCGAAATGTGGGCACCCATATTCAGAGAGTACTTCTCTTGTACTTACATTTAACAGGGGCATCACGAGTTCTCAGATTCTGAGGGTGTCAACTAACAAGCGCAGAATTTATTACCTACAGCATTGCATGTTGTCTGTAATTTGCTATTTAAAATTCCACAAATACTTCCACCATTAAGTATCTTATCCACTTGCAAAACATTAAACATCTAGATGCATGGTTTTACCAGGTGTTTTGTATGGCTGTGAAACATTCAGCTCACCGAGTACTACTAAGCGAAAATTTTTCGGAATTACACTGTGCCAGTTAAGTAGGGCGAGAAGCAACGCAAACAAATATTTGACGTTGAAAGTTTTTGGAAAGTAAGAACATGGAAGACCATGAAAAAGACGCGAACACGCATTACGTTGGAGAAACAAGCTATGACGTCAGAAGATGAACGGAACTGGGTCTAAAGTGCATCCTCGAAGTTTTCTTTCCTGTACCACAGTTAGGGAATTGTTTATGTGTCTCATTTCATGTCACATGTAACTTATTTAAAATCTTGTTTTTATCAACAGGATAAAAGAACGTACTCCTGCAGCGGTACTCCAGAATATATGGCCCCCGAAGTAATCCGGCGCATGGGACACGACATGGTAAGTGTTTTCTTCCATGAAGATGTGAAAATACTTATTTCGTACTTTCACGTAACTGAGACAGTGGAATAATCTGAAGGTCCGTTACAACAAATATAGATTCAATAATGGGGCAAATATTTCTCATATCTCACATTGAAAAAGTAACATTAAAGAGTAAAACATTTATATGTATATCAGCTGCTTATAATTACATAATATATGCATCAGTTACCGAGCGTATATTACAGGAAGCAGAATCCATTTTTTCTGTTTCTGGAGGCTGCAAATAAATGGAAGTGACTGATTAATGCTCTTGTCCTAATTTGAATTGTTGCAGGCAGCTGATTGGTGGAGCCTGGGAGTTGTGGTGTATGAGATGTTGTCGTACTCCAGGCCTTTTGGAGAAAGGAACAACATTCAGACATTATTTAAGTGAGTCTCGTTATTTGCGAAGAGCAATGTTTATTTTCAACAAAGTCCTACACAGATTAGTCTGACCTTAACAGAGGACCAGTTGTTATCCGTTTTAATACCAGTGAAGTTCGCGGAGAATTAACTTCATGGAAGAAACCAAAATTCAGACAGAAAACTACCCGATTACAAAGAGCAAATATTGAACCAAGATTACACGGAGAGTAAATTAAATTTGAGGGACAGGAAAGGAAACGGAAAACAAAGATAAACGTCTCAAGATGTTATTATAGATGAACCATCTTTCTTGCTTCTTGCATAACCCATTTCGGTGGCTTAGATGAAATGAGTCATTTACAGGAAAACTAACAGCAATAAAAAATACTAACAGGGAACATAATGGCAGATTTACAAATTCGATTCTCTTTCACAGCCGAATTTTGACTCAAGAGCCCGTCTTCCCAGAGTATTTCCCACCACGTGCGTCGAGCCTCATAAGAATGTTGCTCATTAGGGACGCGAAATTTCGCCTAGGTGGTGAAGCGAAGGGAGCAGAGGAAATCAAGATCCATCCTTTCTACGCCGTAAATTAAGACAATCTGTTACCATAAAATATTGTACAGAAATGCTTCAGTTCTGAACTGTCTTCTTCCTGGACGCAAGAAAGCAAAGTCCCGAAGGATGATCGGATAATTGAGACGACCATCGGAAGAGACGAGGGTAAGGCTCCTGACGCCATGTTCTTCTGCTACTTGTTGCATAGTTCACGTTTATCTAGACTTTGTAAGACTTTAAATTTGTTCCGCGGGAAAAATAAACTACTTTCTCTTTTCGCTCGACATTTAATTAAAGAAATCGCTTCGTTATGAGAAATTGGTAACTTCAGTTAAGAAACTAAAGTAGATCTCCGCTCGTGTTATCGAAGGCAATAAAAATTACTCTAAAGAGACGGAGTGAATAAAATGCGATCAGGAAGTGCGACTCATTCCAGTACACTCTGAGTCGGCCGATTACAAAATGGAGTACGTCCGATAAAACTGAATGTCGAATAACTGAAGGTCAGACAATTGGGACTCTAATGTACTGCTAAGAAATCAAAGTGCAGTTTCAAGGCTTTCGATAATGTTTCTATAAGTTGCTACCGTTTCAAGACTTCAGTAAATAAAAAAAAAGTTCGGTCTACATTCCCAGCAATCCTTTGCATAGGGAAATTGCCCAGGGCTACTTACATCGACATTGCGATGTACGAAATATTTCGAGCTTAGTGACATATTGAGGGCCCAAGAGACAGACAACGCAAATAAAATTGATTGTAATCCCAGAACAAACAGTAATATAAAACTTTCACGATACCTGATCTGAAATTTCTTTCACGTACAAATCTTAAGGACACGACTAGACATCTTAAAACTTTTCCTCCCAGTAAATGCTACGTTACAAAAACTCTTAAAAAGGTCTCAACAATTTATATCAACGCAGAAGACTTAATTTCGTAATCCCTGCAATTATAACAAACTGAGTGTTCTCTTGTCTGCTTCGCCAGAATTCTTCACCCTGTTATGCTTGTGCTTTATCTACAGCCCATCGACTGGGATGAACTGAGAGGGAAGAAGGTATCACTACCCTTCCTCCCACATCTCGACATCATCAGCGCCGATGATGTCGATGAAAACCAGTTCGGTGTGGCGTCTGACCCTCGGTCAGCGGGCACTTGGCCTCGCAGGAGCGACGACCCTTTCAAGGTGAGAACATGTAATTTTCCTACTTTTATTGCGTGTCGCATTAGAACAAGGCTAATTTCTGGCCCTTTTAGAACACGTGTTGGAAGCCGAGGGTCACGTTCCCTTCGAGGTGTTACAGTCAGTAATAATTCTGATGTCATTATTAGGCCTTGGCCGATATTTGTGCACCGTAACTCTGGTTTGTCAGACAGATTTTTTATTTTCATGGGCCTACTCTCTGTTTTACAGCGAAGATACGATTTTATCAACTTGTTTCCAAATACGCACTTTTCTGATCTTACAAACGTCGCAGTAAAGACGTTCCAACACAAAAGAATTTTGCTTAAATGTGACTTTTTTAATTTCTATTGCAGAACTTCTCATTTGTGTCGCCGTCTTTGGACGAGACCTCCCTGGAGCGTGCAACCACAGTAAGTGTTAACACTTAACCTACATTAGTTTCTCAGTACCTGATTGTACACAATTTACGCATTGCAAGTTACAAAGTTAAGTAAAAATCCTCTCTATATTTGTCTCACATGAAAAGTGATGTTTTATTATTCATCTTTCAAACACACGCAAGAAAATAATTAGATAAGCAGTCGTAGGCTCTGACAATATTTAACATTTTCAGGCTCTGCAAGAAAGTGTTGTTTTGCTGTGTCGCTTGAATGTCACAACAATATTAAAAATGTTAGATTAATAAATTAAGACCACTAACACATCTCGGTCTTATCTTGCAACCTGGAACTTAATCCAAAAAGCATTATCCAATCATGGCGGGCTGTACTCATCAGTTGTGAAGCAGCTTACCCGAAGTTATATTACGTATTGTCGTAAACAAGAATAAACAAATGGATATAAAATGACCATAAAACAGCTGTTTTGCCCCACGTGTTCCTTTTTTGTCTTCTGCTCCATTTTCTTATTTGAAATTAGCTTGTGATCGTTGTTAAGTATTTGGGCAGTGTTCGCAATGAAGCAACCCTGGGTTGATGAGTTCGTCGGTAAATTTTATTCCGGATCATCTTTCATACTGACGAGGGTGAAATGGCCTCCAGGTTGAAAATTACTCTAGTCGCGCGACTTAACAGCAGGTGGCATCGAAGTCTAATTGAGTCTGAAATGCTGCAAAAGGGCAGTTCTGTTGAGTGCGTAATGCTAACTGCAAAAACAGTTGCCTCGAACTTGGGTTTTGCTGCAAAGAATCACTAAAAAGGGCGAATGTTGAACAAACTACTACAAGCAACTGATTCTTGTTTTCGTGTCAACAGATTGAGTATCCAACAGCGCCGGTGTCAAGTGAACCATTGGCTTCCACACATGACTGCATCCCTGAATCCACCAATCAAGGACCAGGTGAGATATCTTATTTAATTTCAGAACTAAGCGACCTACTTACATCGAGTTCCCCAACACTTGCAAAACATCAGATGTGCCCAGACAGTGGAACTCAGTCCATGTCGATGTCGGTCTTCTAGTTTGTAATGCCACCCGCATTGACGTTTTGCTCAGAGCAGAATTCAAACAAATTTTGTATGGAGATTCAACAGAAAACTGCAGAGAAATTACGATTTTAATACGAAACTTCTGTAGAATGTTACAATACCGTCGTACAGAACACACATGTCTGATCTGAGTACCTGCACCCAAAAATGCTTCAACTGCGTAAGACAACTGCTCACTGAGCAAATTTTACTACATCAACTTCGCACTTTGTGTTTTCTCTGTGTCTCTCAGCCTCTGACCTCGACATTAAACTCAAATAACTGCTTCATCTGCTTGTAAAGTTTATTGTTTCGAGTTACATAATTAAATTAAAGTTTTGTTAATTTGTGTATAATATTATATTATATAAATATAACTTATATACTCGTGAATAAGTATCCCTTTCCAGAGTAAAGGTTTGATTGTACGCGTTTATAACACTGTATGAAATATCTTCTGCTGTCTTCCATCGTCAGCGCCACGCGTGGTCAAAGTATTCACCACTGCCTCACACACGTCCCACTTACTTCATTAAACTGAATGGTACTAACATTACGAAAGAGAAAGCTGAATTATGATAAAAGTTCTTTAGTTTTAATTGTAAAAACATTAACATATTAGACGCAGTCTTCATAGAATATTAAACCAGTTGTCAGCACAAAATATAATGAGGTGGAGTAAAACAAAAAAATTCACAAGTTCATGTATTAAGAGTAAGTTTGATTGTCCCATGAACATAAAATGCGATTATGAATTTTTCATTTGCAGATCCTACATTTGACAACGATCACCCTTCGAGCATCCCAGAGACGATTCTGTGGATTGTGATACCATCAGGAGGGGTGGTCACAGAAGATCGGGTTCTGCAGATAGCAACGCATCAGGCGGACACGAGGAAAGCACAGAAGAGGAGGCACGTCCTCAGTCCTGAAGACGGAGGAGAGCCACCGAAGAGAAGACTTGTATGAAGAAACATCTAAGCAGAACCTTCTGCGTGGATGCAGCCAGAGCGGCGACGAAGAATCATCGTCAATGCTTACTGTAGTGGAATGAAACAGCCTGCAGAAACATCGCAGCCACTGATTCTCCATTACAGTAAGCAGCAACTGGCTTTTTCAATGTGTAACTTCGGCTTACTGGAATAAGCAGCGTCATGAAATGTTGGTTTCTGGATGTTTCGGCAAGCATTTGCGTTGTTATCTTTGGGAAAATTAGGAAGCCTCATTTTAATACGGCAGTGGGTGGTGGTGGCATGACTAGAATACCTGAGAAGCAACGACCTATTCAATTAAGGGGGGAAACATTGTCAGTTTCTTCTTGTTTACCTGTTAATCTAGGCAAATTCGTTCGTCCATGTTTACAGTATTTCTGACCCCCCCCCCCCCCAGTTCAATTTTTTAATTCTTCCACTTTTTCAACATTACGTACTGTGAGCTATAAAATGTAGTTAAGAAACGAAATTTAGCCTCTTAGACCAACATTTTTTTTTCCGGTGGGGTTCCGTCCCTTAATACAAATCTTCACACTTGTATCCCTAACCCCTTTTAAAAGTGAATTAGAAATTAATTCCACAAGTGCCTAACTTCATGAAAAAATTACAGTAGTGCTGGGCTTAGATTTTCAAATGTCGTTCTGTCAAAGCACCACATAATCTGTAAAACCTAACTTGGGCTGAATTTCAGCAATTTCCCCTTTCAAAAATGATAAGGCGTCGCATTGCAGTCTGCCTTCCACTGTGTTATGTATCCATATCTGAGCTGGAACTATTCCTCGCATGTTCCTCCGCTCGGCCCATTACCTAAAAACAAGCAACAGTTTCCAAAGACTAAATTTCTTACCCGTTCCTTTTTCGCTAACATTCCTCCATCTATGCTCACGACCCCACAATATTTAATAACCAATCAAACTAAATCATCATTTAATCACTAGCCACGGCCTATTTTACTGTTACTGAGAGAAGTAAGCCGCCAGGTCACAGGATTATCCTTGGTATGAGGGTCGTGTATTTCCCACAATGCGCCTTATTCCCTGGCTGTGTCATCTTAAATACGGTTTGGATATTTCATAACAACTTCGAAATTACGCCTCAACCCAGGGCTAGCATCCACGTGGCTAGGAAGGGAGGGGACAGGGAAGGTTTCAGCAGCCACTTCATTAGGATGACAGGGACAACTTCGATCTTCACCGAAACCTTCAACATTATTCTCCGACGAAGTTACACTTGAAATTCAGATTTTCTTTCAGGCCAGAAGACCGAACATCATCCACTGCTTGTTGATCAATTTGCACTCTGCATATCTTGTGTTTCCCCAAATACCATCAAGTTGCAATTTTTCCATTTATATGTCCCCACCTCTCCCCTAGAAATAGGCAACAAGAAACCAGCCCAACTGTGAGTGAGCTCTTGTCGGTAAATTCACATCTGCATCACTTCTCTCCCATTATTCTTGATTATCGTGAGCCTTCCACTGTACATTCAAGTTCTTCCTTTGGTTGTCAAATTTTGTAAATCTCTGCAGAGGTCATAAAAATTTCGTGTGTTCTGGTATCAAACATCGGCCGTTTCTCTAATTTAGGATCCACGTCACAAATTCGTATTTGACTGTCGCATTCGAGGTTTACGTTTGCTAACACTTCAAAACGCAATTCATTCTATCAAGGCCTACTTATACATTCATTTTCAATTTCCAAATTGTGGTCAGCAAGTAAATAATTAAATTCTGTAAACCGTTTGTTTTCTCAGCCTTCTGCTGTAATTTCCACGCGTCATTTCACGTTGGTAGATTTAAGTTATGTTTCTTTGTAGACGTTTAATTAGTTTGCTAAAGTATGCAATTCTTCATTTTTTGGAATTCATTACGTGACAACTGCATATGGAATTGTATTTAACGTCTGTCATATCGATATTCAGAGGTTAGGATTCGTCTTCTATTACGAAAAGAGTATTCCTATGATTTATTTACGTTGCTCCCACAGGCTGGGATAGTGTATCATAATTTTCCAGTAGACCTATCGTGAAAATTCTAATTCTATTCAGATTATCGTATACTGTGTAAGATTTGAGGTTTTCACAGCGGTGAGTATGAAGATTCCTGTCTTCTGGGTTGTTGCGCTGTGTACACTGGTCGATGTTTACCAACGTTTCAGAGGTCATACTGCCTCCATCGGCAGTATGACCTCTGAAATGTTATTTAACTTCGACCAGACTACACAGCGCAAGAACCCAGAAGACAGAAATCTTCATACTAAGAATCGCCCTGATGACGGAGGCAGTATGACCTCTGAAACGTTGGTAAACATCTACCAGACTACACAGCGCAACAACCCAGAAGACAGGAATCTTCATATCGTATACTCCGTTATAAGCGATTGTCCCAGCTAAATCTTAACGAGATTCATTTTTCAGTCTATATTCGACCTTCATGACTAACAATAAAAATTGCAACTTTATATTTTGTTGGCAGTCTTCATCTCCGCGGCCCCCAGCATATGATTACTTTGTTTATTTGTGAATTATACATTTCAGTTCTCCTTAAATCATAAATTCAGCTGTCGTTATTTGCCTAAGTCGTCCTCTAACGTGATGAAAATATAACAATAATATAATTATTTATACGATAGTGTTGTGCACTCTTGATTCCCTTCAATTAGGATGGTCAGGGCATAATAAAAACTTCCCTTCACATTTTAAATCTCGTCGGCCAGTCAGCTCTCTTCAAATCCGAATAAGACGTATAATGTTTCTCTCCATTACGTCACCCACCTCCGGTGCAGATTCCTAGGGGAAACAAAAGATATGCAGAGAGCAAATCTCGTGGTCAACCGAGGAACAAGTCTTCGCCGTTGCCTGTACAAAGAGACAGGCTGACTCCATTCTTAGTCTTGAGAATTGCCTCCCTAAGATCCACCTTGATATTACCCTTCCATCCCCTCTTGGTCTGCCCAGTGATCGTTTTCCAGAAGGATTTCACACCAAAACTCTGGACTCACCACTTACCTCCCCCATTCGTGCTGCATATCCAGCCCATCGGAGCTTCGTAGATTTCACTATCCTTATTATGCTAGGAGACTCGTACAATTCACTCAGCTCCTCGTTATGAAAAATCCTAAATTCCCCACTTATTTCATCCCTCCTATGTCCAAATATCCTCCTGAACACCGTTTTCAAACGTTTGTAATCTACGTTCTTCCTTCAAAGTAAGAGATCATGTTTCACAACCATACAAGACAACAGGCAAAATTATTGTTTTATATTTCCCCATCTTCAGTGTTTTTGATAGTAAACGAGATGATAACAGTTTTTGAACTGAATAAATTCAAGCCTTCCCCGAATGTATTCTACTCTTAACTTCATGATGGACCTCATTTCTATTTGTTATTGTTGTTCCCAGATATTTACATTTTGAAACATTTTCAAATGACGTGTTACTTTTAATTATGTTCCGCCATTGTTACTGATGTACTATGCCCATGTATTTAGTTTAATCTACATTTACCTCTAGACTCATTTCCTTGCTAGCCTCTAGGAGAGTTTCTTTATTCTTACAAACTGACCATCAGCATAGGCAAGTACCTGGTACAGACCATTCAATTTTAGCCCCTCTTGAATCCCTCTCACATTCTTGATGACGTGTTTTAGAGGAAAATTAAGAAGCATTTTGGACAAAGCATCTCATTTAACCAAAATAAAGTAACAGATCAATAATACTTACACGGTGTCCCACAAGTCCCGCAAACCGAAGTTCGCCATAAAAAAAAAGAAGAATGAGAAGAAGAAGAAAGAAAGAAAGAAAGAAAAGAAAAAAAAGAAGGAGAAGAAGAAGAAGAAGAAGAGAGAGTTTAAATTGTCCTGCACTTTTTTGGCTCATCCCGTGAGTCTTTTGTCTTTAGTCTCGCGAAAACGGTTAATGAGCTAAAAGGTGGTTGCCCGCATCATTACGAAGCCGCACATAATATTCCAGTTTAAATTCTTCATACGACTGCGTTCGCAAATAATTTTGAGTAATAACAACACTTCATGCTTCTTTGATTCCTACCACACTAACACATTATTTAATAAGTAATCTTCGGGTTGAGTTACTTTTGGGACATACTGTATGTATAATGAAAGTGCCATAATTGTAAGATTGGTACATTGCTCGTATGTTTGTCTTCATTATAATGAAGGGTTTACTGCACAAACATTACCAGCCAGAACATTCAAGTTTACTCGGAGCTTTGTTTAGTTTTTGTTAAATCCTATAAAAATAATATTCTACTAAATAACGCAAACATTACTTATAATATATTTAATTTCATATATATTTTGCCAGAGGTATAAGAATAATTACACTTTAAAGACGTCAAAGATAAGTTAGTGTTAAAATTTGAAAATTATCGTGGCTTATCACATTGTCGCATGTACCGCAAAAATGCCCTTATTTTGCAGAACCAAAACGTGTATTTCTCTTGTGTGTCGGTAAAAATAGCTTCATCACTTCACCTTCATAATTTACCATTGACCCATTAGCAATTAATGTTACTGGGAAGCTCCTATTTGCAGGCGGTACACAATTCAAATCTCCGAATTCAAACAATCTTCTTATACACATGTCTTCATAAATCACAGACATATTTGTTGATATGACTTCAGCTGCTCGACTGTTCAGAACCAATCCATCAAAGTGATTCTTCAGAAATTTCTGCCACATAGCAACACATGGAAAATTCTCTCGTGTGAGAAACTCAGTTTCGTTAAAAGTGTGCCTTGTCGTGTTCTTGCACTATGCCCTTCAATTTGTTAGATCATATTTCGATTTAGTAAACTATTCACATCCCTCTCACATATGTTTTCTTCCTTGTAAAATGTTGCAAATACGAGCTCATTAATTTGTGTGTTTTCTATTGTTTTTATTGAAATTTGTTGTTATTCCATTTGTTATTTAATTTGTTTACAAATTCTGAAGTAGGTCTTGCAATTTGTATATTCTCTGTGTGCGCGTGCGCGTATGTATGCATGTATATATGTATGTTTGTATGTATCGGGTCTTATATCATGATGTACAGCGTTTTCCCACATTGTCCTTATTCCCTTCTTCTGAAAGAAATTCTTGATTAAATTTAGTATTTCACAGACTCTAAAATATATGACAGGTTTTGATGAAAGGTTGTTAGCCTCATGCCCAACCCCCAAGCTGGAGAACCACCCCTCGTTAGCTGTTCGCAACTACTTGTTCAATATGTTCTCAGCTCACATACGTTTTTTAAAATTGGTTTATATATTAAGTAATTAATATTGTTTTTTAAATTTGCATATTTATTTATATTGTGCTGTAATCTGAACTGATTCGTTAAACATTTAACTAACAAAATTTCTCCTTTTTGCGTAATTTCTTATCATAAAGTTTGTTTAGTTTTCATTCATTAATAATATTTGTTCCTTACATTTGCCTGGTTCGTATTTATTGAGTCTGTTTAATGCTACTTAATTTAATTAAATTTCCGTAATTCTTATTTTAGTTCCCGCTTTAATTTTAAAACTATGTAATCAGGGCCACTTTAACCAGTGGGAAAATTGGGCAGCTGCCCATGGTCCTTTAATTTTATGGGCCCCCTCCACCCGACCGACGGTTCTTAAACGTGACAAAGTATTTCCAAATTTCTCTACAAACATTTTTGGGACGTGTCAGCAGTAAGTCTGATGATACTAGCATTCTTACGGCAAAATTTTATTCGATTCTGTGCTGTTTGGAGTGGGGAGCGCTATCAGAGTAGCACACATATTAAACAGTTAGTTCACTTGTTCTTTGGATTCACCTATTTGGGCTGTTGAAACACAAAGGACGTTCAACACGTTTCTTTATCCGTGGGTAATCTTGGCATTTCACACTTCAGCTTGAATGTATAAAATTTTTAGATTATTCCATTGCTGGGCATGAATAGCGCTTGGTTTGGTACCACAAAACTGATCTCCATATCTGAACCCATAACATAGCAGATCAACCGATCAACAGGATATTTCAAAACTCCTTTTTAAATGAAGACTCCAAACATTCCAGTTTGTTTTGGTCCATTGAATGTTAAAAAATCAATAAGGAAAAATTACGCAGTCACAAAAACCACATGATTTTAATATTTTGACACCCGGCAAACTATTCACATCGCAAGAATTTCTTAACGGAACCAATTTACAAATTCAGTACACATTACGCAGTTTTTAAATGCTTTAAATCTGTCTCAGCCTGAATTCTGATGTAACTGGAGCCCTCTCCAGTGTCCTGAGCATTAGCAGCAATAATCTGAGGTAGACTGTCACATGTTCTGCAGATTTATCCATCTGTATATGACACTGTTGGCTAAGCAGCCATGGTTCTGTGGTAAAACAAAATGTTCTCGCTTCCCTACCTTTCGGTGGGACTGGTGTTTGTTCCTTGTTCTTACAGCGACCAGCAGATGGTGACACTGTACCTGGAGCCTCTACAGCAGTCGCATCACCACGTGCAGGACACCAGTAGCTATCAGCTGTTTTCATACCTTTGGTCACACTCCGAAGACCACTGTTTCCCTGGAACCAACATTTTACTCTGTAATTGTACAAGTATTAGACAAAATAATTTCTAGCAAACTACAAAATTTTCAACTGAATGTAAACAATTTAATTAATACAAAAATAATGAACATCTCATGGCAAATTCCCATACGGAAGTCAGGTCTTTATAAAATGGTCTTCCCCAAAATCACACCATAATGCTAAATTGTCTAAAAGCAATAATAAAAGAAAAACAATTCAATTCAATTCAATTGGTGTTGAAAGCAGAAACACATTTGGTTGCGGGAGTGATCTTCAAATTACGAAGCACAGTACAAGCAGAGACGTCTGATCGATCCCACTGGGTATAAACATTAGGACAATCCAAAGTGGATCAGCAACCTTTAACACAGTTAATAATAAAAATGGCATAAACTTCAGTCTAAAAAGCAGTGTTGAGAGATTCAATCCAAGTAAAATATCTTCATACTTATAGTTACAAACACCATCAAAATCCTGCATAACATAAAGCAGCACCAAACTATTCAGAACTAACCTACTAGATGGCTCAGAGAAACCGAAGGTTCATCATCAAATTAACAGAAGCCCTCCACCAGACCCTGTCTTGGGCCAACGAAATCCAGGATCCTTCAACTCCCATCTCCCATAGATCCCACCCCGAGATTATCCTTCCATCTACATCTAGGTCTCCCTGGCAGTCTCTACACCTACCAATACCTGGTGGACACCTCTTGCCCCATCAATGCGTGCCACATGCCCCGCCTATCTCATTCTTCTTGTCTTAATCACCCTGACAATACTGGGAGAAGAGTACAAATTTTTAAGCTCATCATTATGCAGCTTTCTCCACACCCCACCCTCTTCTGTCCTAGGCCCAAATAACCTCCTTAGCACCCTATTCTCAAACACCTGCTATCTATGTTCCTCCCCGAGAGTGAGATATCATGATTGGAACCCACACAAAACAGGCAAAATTACTGTTTTGTACATTTTAATATTTTGAACTGAAAAGTAGCAAGCATTTCCAGAATTTAGTCTTCTCCTAATATACTCGGGAATATCATTATGATTTTTTACTCTTGTTCCCAAATATCTGAACTCTGTCACTTTCAAAGGACTTATTAGCCACCCTAATATGATTTTGATCACCGGTCTGCTGACGAGATACTAACATGTACTTAGTATGCAACTACACTGAAATAAACTGAACGTAAGAGAACAAAGCAGAAACAAACAGAACCAAACCGAATTAAAGAGACAGAACCCAAATCTGCCTATCCTAACATAACTTAATTTTTGCCACACAATATAAAGCTAAAAATCTGTCGCCAAGCGACACGACGCGTGTCATCTCTGACACAAGATTTCATATAAGGCGAATGCCATCACTTGACCCTTTGTGGTTGGATATATATGTTCCCTCGTGCCTCGAGAGTGGATAAGCCAATTCACACCAAACTTTGCGTGCTTTTGTCTTAGACGCAGAAAGGCATTTTAGTTTATTAACTCACTTTATTACAGCTACAATATCTGAGCTTTTGAACAGCTTCTCCAGCTCGATATTCATTCTAATTCTCCATAGGCCATTGTCACGTATCGGACCAAATATCTGTCTTAAAATTTTCCTTACCCAGGACATAAGCATTCTTTCAGCTAGAGATGTTAAAGTCCAGCATTCAGATCCGTACAATACTATAGGTCGTATTATAGTAGTGTACAACCGCACTTTAAGGTTTTGGTGGATATACCTTTTCCTGAGAACTTGGCCTAGAGCATAGGTTTCAAATATTAGAAACAGATAAAATGATGAAAGTGTGAATATCAACAAGGAATGGGAAAATGTCAGAGACTGTATCAAAATTTCATCCAAAGAGAAACTAGGATCCTACAGGAGAAAGCAAAATAAACCATGGCTTGATGAACAATGTTCAATATTAATAGATCAAAGGAGGCAAACAAAATTTCAATGGTTGCAGGACCCAAACTAATAAGGACAATCTTTGTAATGTGAGACGTGAAGCTAGAACAACTTTTAGGAATAAAAAAGGGAATATGAGAAAGGCAAAATTATTGAGCTGGAGACAAATACAAAGGACAAAAATATCAGAGATCTGTACAGAGGCATAAATGATTTTAAGAAAGGATATCAACTCCAGACTAATTTGGTAAAGGATAATGGCAATTTACTTGCAAATCCAATCAAAATTTTGAATAGATGGAAATTTTTTTAACCAGTTCTTAAATGTTCACAAAACTGATGATGTTAGACAGATTAAAATACATACAGCTGAACTCTTAGTGCCAGAACCAAGTTTAGATGAAGTTGAACTAGCCATTGGGAAGTTGAAAAGTTATAAATCTCCAGGTATTGATTAAATTCCAGCAGAATTAATTAAAGCAGGTGGCAGAAAGTTGCATAACCTTACTCAGGTAATTTATACGCAAGAGATGCCACAAGAATGGAAGGAATCCATAATTATTCCTATTCATACGAAGAGGACAAGACTGAGTGTGGTAATTTCTGAGGAATCTCTCCTATCAACCTCATACAAAATTCTATCAAACATTTTTCTGGTGACATTAACTCCATATAAGCAAGAAATTATTGGGGATCATCAGTGTGGGTCAGATGTAACAGATCAACAACTGATCACATCTTATGGATACTAGAGAAAAAAATGGGAGTACAGTGGGAATGTACATCAATTATTTATAGATTTCAAATAAGCCTATGACTCTGTTAAGAGAAAAGTGTTACACAATATTCTCATTAAATTTGGTATACCACACAAGCTAGTAAGTCCAATAAAAAAGAGCTTCAATTAAACCTGTAGCAAAATTCCTATAGGTAAATATTTATCAGAGTAATTTTCCATCAAGAACTGTCTAAAACAGGGAGATGCTTCGTCTCCCTTGCTCTCTTTAACTTTGCGCTAGAATATGCTATCAGGAAAGCCCAAGATAGGCATGAGGGTTTGCAGTTGAATGGGACACATCAGCTACTGGCATATGTTGATGATGTTAATTTATTGGGAGATGATATAAAACAATAAAGAGGAACAGAGAAGTTTTACTACAGGCTAGTAGACAGGTGGGGCTAGAAGTCAATTCAGAAAAAACCAAGTCTGTGTTTGTATCTCATCAGCAGACAAGCAGGCAGAATTGTCTTAGGGTGGCTAATAAATCCTTTGAAAGTGTGACAAAGTTAAAATATTTGGAAACAATCACAAATCAAAATGATACTCATGAGGAAGTTAGTAGGAGACTAAATTTTGGAAATGCTTGCTACTTTTCAGTTCAAAATAATGTCTTCCTGTCTGATTTCTAGGAACCTGAAGATTAAAGTATACAAAACAATAATTTTGCCTTGTTGTTTTGTATGGGTGCAAAACATGGTCTCTCACTCTGAGGAAAGAACATAGATTGCAGGTGTATCAGAAAGGGTGTTGAGGAGGATATTCAGGCCTAGGAGAGAAGATGCTGGAGTATGGAGAAAACTGCCCAGGATAGGGTTCAGTGGTGGGCTATGGTTAATTCACTGATGAACCTTTGAGTACTGTAAGCCATCTAGTTAGTTAGTTATGGATTCTTTCAGGAATTGCTAGGTGGAAGCAACACCATTCAGTACACAAAAACAAACTTATGTAAACACATGAGATTGCTGATGTTTTCTGATGATTTGCATGTGCTCTTGAAAAGTGAATTGTCATGTCATACGGAGAAAAGCTTCCAGCACAATGTAAGTACAACTTAATCTCTAACTTCTTGAGGATCTCAAATATCAGCTTACTAAGATGTTACATTAAAGTCACGATCAAGTCCTAGTACTGACAAAAACCCGTGTAGCATTAGCCAATTTCAGAATGAAACTATACCTCAATTCCCCCACGTCTTCATAGCATGGTGCTTAGTTAAGCATCACAGATAAATTTGCATTGTCTTTATAAGTTTAAAAAAACTGATGCTTATCTCAACTTAAAATTATTACACAGAATGATTTACACTGCCTGCAGTATCTTATTCATGATTTTCTAAAAAAAATATCATTTGAAAGAGAATTGTTGTATAACCTACTAGTCTCTTCTCACATTTCAATAATTTATACAAATCTTATATTAAACATTTTTAAGTTTGTTGCTTGAATTCACATCTCAAGACCAAATACAGATTATGATGGAACAGAGATAAT
This sequence comes from Zootermopsis nevadensis, assembly GCF_977971745.1. Lineage (NCBI taxonomy): Eukaryota > Metazoa > Arthropoda > Insecta > Blattodea > Termopsidae > Zootermopsis > Zootermopsis nevadensis. The sequence goes on from NW_028259145.1 coordinate 7,456,128, forward strand.
TCTGTGCACATAATCCTCCTGTAAATTTCAAACACGAAACGCGATTTTGTGTAGGCCTACATATAGCAGCATCCTTCACCTAAACATAAGCCTATCTAAAAATAAACAGAAAAATAGTGAATCTGGATTCAAACCCACCTTAATCTTTAACAGCAAAAATAACCCTTCATAATAACACGTTTCATATTGTTTTAACATAATGCACACTGCAAGACTCTGGAATCTTCTACTCCACAAGAGATGGTGAATTTTATGCAGCACGCGATTGCGCAAACACAATTCATATTTACCCAATTCTCGACCGACATTTTTAAGCGTTCGTAAAATAGAAGCCAACACAATAAATACACACAGTCACTTAATAGTAATCTGTATCACAGTTGCCACACTCTATTACAATGAAAATCATCCATACTAAATACAATCTATATTTTATTACGACATAACTATCTCCCAACACCACGCTACCAAGTCACGAGTATTAACGGATGTAACTTTGCAGCTATGAGGAACAAAGAGCATCGTGCCAACCTAAGAGAACCAAATGTACATATTTAAAATATCTGCCATAAATTAGTTTACTTTCTGTACTCAGTCGATTACTTCTTATTTTTTCAGAAAAGTACATTGTAAACGAATCGTGAAATAATTCTTAAAAACGATCATCACGCTACTAATTTCATGCATTGTATGCCTTCACAAACGAGTGAGGCTCAGCTAACAAAAGTGGTGCACCAAACTGGAAGTTGGTGAACCTGGCTGTATAACACAAACTTAATTTGGTGATATGCCGCAAGTGTTCGTGTACTTTTTCAGACAGTCCTACCCCATGGACTCATTTTTCCATCTAAAGACACAAAGATTACAATATGAAACACTACAATCTTAACTGTTGCTTAGTATAGGCCAATATTAAAAAATATTTTAGGGAAGTAAAACGTGGATTGGACTGATCTGGTGCAGGGTAGGGACTGGCTGTGAGCTACAGCAAACTAGACAATCATTTTCATAAAGAGAAGACAATACCTTCACTAGCCGAGCCTATTAGCAGCTTCTCAATGGCTGTGCCCTATGCAGTATTTTACTTGTTAAATATACAAAAGTACTTTTTTACGATTTTCTTGCGAATAAAAAGCAATTGCACTCATATTTTCTTGGTGGTTGTTGCCAATTTGAACCTCATACAAATGATATCAAACCTTGTATAGTCTTCCTCACCTTTAATATTACAGGAATAGGTTAGTAAATGTCAACGATGGATGTGCTAAATCAGGGTTGAATGTGGTTTTGATGAGAAGTAGAGGTATCATCATGACTGGTCCCTTTTCTATTATAAACAGAATGCCTCTTAAAACTGGATACACTATCACAACTTGAATTCATACATTCCACCATACAACACATTCACTCATAATTTATCAAATACAAATAAATGTTCATAAAGCTTAATGTACTGCAACCTCAAACACATCAAATTAACCTGACCCAATTTTTAAACTGCTTGCCTCAGTTTATTTATGAACTATTCATATAATTTAATTTCTCAAAGTTGGTTCTAAAATTATTTTATAGTCATAAATATGATTGATTTATGAAGAGACATCTGCTCTGTTTAATAACTGGTATCCAAACATGTGTAAGTTTAAAAATCTTTGAAGACCACAGCTTCTAAAACACCCTTCTCAGTTTCTAATTTGATTTAAAATTCCTCACAACTCACTGGAAGATTTCAGTCAGTCCCTTCTACTTATGGAGCTTCACCCCTCAGAGAACATCTCTGATAGGCTGGCTTCTCACAATGTATACTTTTGACTGTTGAAATCAAGGAAAGCCTTGCACTTTTGCCTTTATCCATTTTCCTTTAAGTATAGTTTAGCCAGTCTGTCACAGTTGAATCAAATGGCAGGTCCAACTTGCATGCAATGAGTTCGTAACTGTGTCCTTGACTGCTAGCTCTGTGCAATGTATACACTTTATAATCCTATATAAAAATATCCAATAATATCGCAGAAAAATGAGTAACAAACAGAAAGAAACATGATCCTGGAAGAACTCATACTCTTCCATTCAATACATTCATCAATGCACAATTTATAATGTAATAAGTATGCAATAAAGGAAAGGGTGTTATGTTCATGGGTTGTTACCATAAGACATATGTTACAGTGATGACCAAAGAATCACCACATGATGACACTGTCTTCCTGAATCACCAGAATTACTGAAGATGCCTGTAATTTAAACTTGTAGTATATTGATACATGCCACTTGAAAAATAGGGCTTCAAACTCGTTTCTTCAGAATGATAAAAAATCAACAAATATTATACTCCTTCAAAGGTAGGAAATTGTGTGGAGTTGCAACTTGCCACATTGTCACAAGTGCCACATATCTGACATTCATACAATCCTTACAATAACTAAATTCTGTCAAATCTGTAAAGGTTACACATCACTTTTATATGCATTCCTTGCACAGTGTATAAAATGCTGAGTTTGTGACCATCCATCTGTTCATGTTTGTTCTCGAAAAGCTGGCTATACTTTTCAAAATTTCAATGATTTCATATTTGATATTTTCCTAAAACTTCTGAGCGATTTTAATTTTCGTCAGAATTAGTACCCCAATGTGCATGAAGCTGATGTCAAACTAAATATTTTTTTGAATGAATCACCATATAATTCTCTGTACATAACCAGCATTATCATATTCATAATTGTCTCAAAAACAGTTGGTTATAAAAGTAACTGTTGTGAACTTAAAATACAGTCTATTTGGCTGTCTAAATTACTTCCAAGTACAAGGCTTAGGAGACCTTAAGGTACATCACCAAATTAACTAATTTCTCCTACAACTTTTATATTAATTACTTTTGAATATGTTGAATGCCAACATAAATTATGTTTATAAAATGGTTACAACAAAATTGTCTGTTTACTGTTGACCCATTACAGTTTTATTTTCATCAAGTAGGGAAGTGCCAACTGGGGTGATGCAAAGTGGGGAATTAGTCCCTGACACATCTAATGTAGATATGAAAGCCCAGAAGGATGGCAAATGGTGTTCTCGTGAAGCTGCGAAAGGTCCAGCAAACCAGTAGTGGATTGAAACTGGTTTCAAAACATAGCAAAGCCTCAGGAGGATGTTTTGTATAATGACCCATAAAGCAACCAGACACATCATAGGAGAAAAAAGAATAAGTTAGGATGGGGTGACAAAAATGCATAAAGAATACTGGTGGAGATATGTGATGGAAAACAATAACTTGTATGATGAAGAACTGGAAAGTAGGATGTTAAACTGGATCTCAGGTAAGCAGTAGTAAAAATTTGAGGTTGATTGAATTCGTTCAAAATCATGTCCAATGGTAGCCTTTGGAATTTGCAATATTGATTCCTTTGGTTCTGGTACCAAAGTGTCAGTTGCTAATATAGACATAAAACTAATTTCATCATAATACAAATGGTACGTTATAAAGCTCAAGGATTACTTTCTGCAGTAGTTCATTAGTTATTAATTGCCATGAATGTTACGTTATGTTCCCAGATGGACCACGGACTGGTATAATTTGTATTGTGTACTTACCAGTCTGAACTCCAGAAATGTTGGGTACACATCCTCTACTCATGTCAAATGGTACAGCAGAGTCAGCTTGTTTGCTGTGATGTCTGATACTATGTAAGACCATTTCACATTCAACGGTCTCTGTGATGGCTGCTGGAACAGCCCCTCCAACTGCGGACACCACCAGCTTTATGTTCCCCACTGTGTGTGGCGCATCTGCACAAGCAACCCCACTTAATATATTTCAGGATCAGAGAAATAAACACATCATCCATTAATAAAAATTAGAGAATAAATTATTTATTTAGGGTTTATTAAATTATACTTCAAATAAGTCAGTTTACTCAGCATTGAATAACCAGATGAGTGGGAAAGGATGGCAGATAAGAAAGCATATACTGCCCATACTATAAAAATTATTTCCTGGCAACAGTACTTTGTAGCTCGCTGACTCACCTCCTGGGTCAATAAGTGTTTGGATTATGTAGTAAATGAATTTGTCTTCTTATACATGCAAGACAGTGGTGCAGACAATAAATTCAGTTTGATCCCAGCTATAGTAACAACCAAAGTGTTGTAAACACCTTACCATTACTTTTTTGGCATTAAAATATGTTTGATAAAGTACGAGACAATGGGAGGAAAATAAAGGGATGAAACTGTTTGGAAGGAATTTTTCATTAATTTGTCATGAAGGAAAGCATGATGATGAAATGAAGACTGGCCAAACACGCTTACGAAGAGGACCATCGGATAAGTTGGAACGTCAAGTTTCTTCAAATCGAAAGAAACAGTACTTATAGAAAGTACAAAGAATCAGCTCACATGGCGTGATTGGCGAACCCCATTAGTCAGTCCAGTTTGGAAATTTCGCCCATATGGATTCCATTGATCAACAAGGAAGTCAGCAGTAATATGGTTTAATAGATACCGATAACTGTGTGCAACACTTGTCCTAAGTTACCCAGTAGACTCTTATCTCTCAAGGAGGACAATAGTGACAGGTTCTTTCCTGCTTATAGGATGCCTGCAGTAGGTTCATATCCTCCCGTACAGAGACTTTTATGGACCTATTTTAAGAACTCCAATATGAATTTATGTGACACAAAATATGTCATAAAAACACAAAACAAATACTGTACACCAATACCTATTTAGTATGATGTGCAAGTGCCTATACAGCAAGCTTTCCTCTAATACTGTGAAACACTCCGTGGAATGTCTCTAATTCTGATAAGCACTGATTTAAATTTTTGCATGAATAATGGATTAGATTTTCTAGCTTGAAAATTGTCATCTGTATGAACAGAGTGTATGCTTGCTTAATGTAGCAAGAGGAGTATCACAATTCCTTCCAAACTGTTATCATCAGTAGAAAACACTTGTAATTCTTTTAAACCAACAACACCACCTGAATAAGAAAAGTCAGAAACACGCCTGTGCTCATAGTCTGGATCACTGCCACTGATTTTACCGACTTTCATTCTCACGTGGGTAGGGAATAACACTGTGTGTAACTGCAAACCATTTTGAACACAATGAATATGAACTATCGAACTATCTAACCGCTGCTTAGAAGAGAAGTGCATGATACTGGATTGCTACTCAGCATACAAACTCATTTCACAGTTTGTTAGCAAAATTGTGCTATGTTTATTCCATAAAACAAAGGGGCGCAACATCTTATTCAGTCTTTGTTTTCAGGTAACATAAGCTCCGTGATAAAAAAAAATGTTGGAACTTACATAACCCTCTACGCTAATTCTTGGTTTTTCTTGCTTGTCACTTGCACACTTGGCTCATTGTCCATTCACTAGAACAACATGTTTCAGTCTGTGGGCACCATTACATTCAAATCCCTGCTTTTATGTCATTGCTACCAAATGTCATTTTTGAGTGGTTAGACTCCTGCTTCATATGTGGGAAGTCCTGGGTTGAAATCTCAGCCTGGAGACTGCCTATCCTGACTGAAGTGTTTGCAGTTTTTCTCAGTCCTTCAAGGTAAATGCTGAGATAGTAACTTAAATTATGCCATGACCGCTTCCTTCATTTCTCTCTCTTTGTCATCAGTCTTCCGGCTGCTTTTATGCAGTCCTCCATTTTCGCCTATCTTGCGCCAATCTCTTCATTTCCACATATTTCTTGCAGCCCACATCCTCAAAAATCTGCGTCACATATTCCAATCTTTGTCTCCCCCTACAATTCTTCCCTTCCATTACCAAATTAACCAATCCTGGGTGTCTCATCCTATCTCTTCTTCTAGTAAGATTTTCCCATAACTTCTTCCTTCGCCTATCCTATTTAAAACCTGCTCATTTTGTACTTTATCAGTCCACTTAATTTTCAACACCCTTCTATAGCACCACATTTCAAAAGCTTCTATCCTCTTTTCTGGCTTTCCCACTGACCATGTTTTGCTTCCTTATAGCACTGTGCTCCAAACATATAACTTCAGAAAAATCTATCTTAATTCCAGGTCAACCCTTAGGGCTATGCCGGCTTGAGCTTCGGCTCATGGTAGGGTCACCCAAGCCGGACAGGTCTAAGGAGATGCGCTAGACTAAGAGTGATACCCTGGTCCTCCAGGTTGGGGGTTGGGTGTAGGGCTAACAACCTTTCACCTTTAAAAAAAAGATGTGTTACGAAAAAATCAACCAAGCCTCGGATCAGGACGGACTCTTTGGCACGACCACGGCAATTGAAAAAGGACATGAGATTTGGTACTTGGAACATTAGGAGCCTCTATAGGGCTGGGGCACTGAAATCAGTGTGTAGGGAATTAGGGAATTATAAGTTAGACTTAGTGGCAGTGCAGGAAGTGCGATGGGAGGGGGAGGGCACGATCCCAGTGGACAATTTTACATTTTTCTATGGAAAGGGGACGGGTTTTTTTGTTCATAGCAGAATTAGGGCAGCAGTTAAGAGAGTAGAATTTGTTAGTGACAGGTTGTCTTACGTAATTTTGGAAGGACGTTGGTGCAACATCATTGTCCTTAATGTTCATGCCCCAACTGAAGACAAAAGCGATGATATCAAGGATAGCTTTTATGAAGAATTGGAATCAGTATTTGATACATTTGGCAAGTATCACATGAAAATTCTGCTAGGAGATTTCAATGCAAAAATTGGGAGGGAGGATATCTTCAAACCCACAATAGGCAGCGAGAGTCTCCATGCACTTAGTAATGATAACAGTGTTAGAGCAGTAACCTTTGCTACGTCAAAAGATTTAATTGTAAAAAGTACAAAATTTCCACACCGTGATGTTCATAAATACACTTGGACTTCCCCAGATGGCAGAACACACAATCAAATAGATCATGTTTTAGTAGATAAGAGAAGGCAGACAAATGTAATTGATGTGAGATCATTCAGAGGAGCAGATTGCGACACTGATCATTATCTGGTGGTAGCAAAAGTGAGGGAGCGGCTTTCAGTAAGTAGACAAACTAAACAAAATTTTGACACAGAAAGATTTGATTTGAAAAAATTAAGTGAGGGAGAGGCAAAGGAACAATATCAAGTTGAAATTTCGAATAGGTTTCAAATTTTAGAGACAAATGAGGATAATGAAAGTGTGGACATCAACAGGGAGTGGGAAAATGTCAGAAACTGCATCAAAATTTCAGCAAAAGAGAAACTAGGATACTACAGGAGAAAGCAAAACAAACCGTGGTTTGATGAAGAATGTTCCAAATTAATAGATCGAAGGAAGCAAACAAAATTTCAATGGTTGCAGGACCCAAACAAAACAAATGCGGATAATCTATGTAACGTGAGACGTGAGGCTAGTAGAACCTTTAGGACTAAGAAAAGGGAATACCTGAAGGGCAAAATTGCTGAACTTGAGACAAATAATAAGGAAAAAAACATCAGAGACCTGTACAGAGGCATTAATAACTTTAAGAAAGGATATCAACCCCAGACCAATTTGGTAAAGGATGGTAGTGGCAATTTGCTTGCAGATCCAATAAAAATTGTGAAAAATTTCTTTAGCGAGCTCTTAAATGTTCATGATACTGGTGATATTAGACAGATTAAAATGCATACAGCTGAACTGTTGGTGCCAGAACCTAGCTTAGATGAAGTGGAACTAGCCATTGGGAAGTTGAAAAGTTATAAATCTCCAGGAATTGATCAGATTCCGGCCGAATTAATTAAAGCAGGTGGCAAAGGGTTGCATATGAGGATCCATAAGCTTATTCAGTTAATTTGGGATAAGGAAGAGATGCCACAACAATGGAAGGAATCCATAATTATTCCTATTCATAAGAAGGGGGACAAGACTGAGTGTGGTAATTACCGAGGAATATCGCTGCTATCAACCTCATACAAAATTCTATACAACATTCTTTTGGCAAGATTAACCCCATATGCGAATGAAATTATTGGGGATCATCAGTGTGGGTTCAGACGAAACAGATGAACGATTGATCAGATCTTTTGCATTCGTCAGATACTAGAGAAAAAATGGGAGTTTGGTGGGACCGTACATCAGTTATTTATAGATTTCAAAAAAGCCTATGACTCTGTGAAGAGAGAAGTGCTATATAATATTCTTATTGAATTTGGTATACCAAAGAAGCTAGTGGGTCTAATAAAAATGTGCTTAAATGAAACCTGTAGCAAAATTCGAGTAGGTAAATATGTATCTGAGACATTCCTCATCAAGAACGGTCTAAAACAAGGAGATGCTTTGTCTCCCTTGCTCTTTAACTTTGCGCTAGAATACGCCATCAGGAAGGTCCAAGGTAGGCAGGAGGGTTTGCAATTGAATGGGACACATCAGCTATTGGCATATGCTGATGATGTTAATTTATTGGGGGACGATATAAATACAATAAAGAGGAACGCAGAAGTTTTACTAGAGGCTGGTAGACAAGTGAGGCTGGAAGTACATTCAGAAAAAACTAAGTACATGTTAGTATCTCGTCATCAGAAGACAGGCGGGCAAAATTATCTTAGGGTGGCTAATAAATCCTTTGAAAGGGTTACAAAGTTCAAATATTTGGGAACAACAATAACAAATCAAAATGATACTTGTGAGGAAGTTAGGAGGAGACTAAATTCCGGAAATGCTTGCTACTTCTCAGTCCAAAATATTTTGTCTTCCCGTCTGATTTCTAAGAACCTGAAAATTAAAGTATACAAAACAATAATCTTGCCTGTTGTTTTGTATGGGTGTGAAACATGGTCTCTCACTCAGAGGGAGGAACACTGATTGCAGGTGTTTGAGAATCGGGTGTTGAGGAGGATATTTGGGCCTAAGAGGGAAGACGATGGGGCGTGGAGAAAACTGCACAATGACGAGCTTAAAAATCTGTACTGCTCCCCCAGTATTGTGAGGGTGATTAAGTCGAGAAGAGTGAGATGGGCGGGACATGTAGCGCGCATGGATGGGACAAGAGGTGTGCACCGGGTACTGGTTGGGAAACCTGAAGGGAAGAGACCACTGGGGAGACCTAGACGTAGATGGGAGGATAATCTCAGGCTGGATCTATGGGAGATAGGAGTTGAAGGAAACTGGATTTTGTTGGCCCAGGACAGGGTCCGGTGGAGGGCTTTGGTTAATTCGGTGATGAACCTTCGGGTTCGGTAAGCCATCTAGTTAGTTAGTTAATTCCAGGTCAATGTTTCCTTCATTTACAATTCATTATTCATTATCATCCTCTCATTCAATGTTACATGGTATGAGCTACAGAAACTGCGTCACTGAATAAACTATAAATAAATATGTCATTGCACTGGTGATCGTACTGTCTCCTTCTGATGTAAAAAATTAATGATAGAATAATAAGTTTAAAACGTTTCCACTTACTTAGTACAGTGATGATGAATCCTGATCATGCAGGGAGCAAGGACCTCTGAAACATTGGTAATCTTCTACCAGACTATACTCCTCTAAAGCCCAGAAGACAGCAATCTTCAAGTCCATTGTGTTTTTGATCTGTAAACAAAAATGTTTAAATTAGTAAATGTTATATTTACATATATGTATATGATGTGGAGTAGTCAAGTATTACCTTACCTGAGTTGTGGTTAGTCATTGTACAATGATGCATCTATCTTATTAGGAGTGAAGGCTGTTTACTGTGTTGTGTGTGCAGCATTTTTCCACACTGTGCAGAAATTTTGCTAATAAAACAGACAGATGCATCATACCTCACATCATTCTGGAACAAAGCACCACAACACAAACAACTCAGATAATGCAACACTCTTACTACTACACATCATATACACATATAAATGTAAAAATTTTCTGTTTACAGATCAAAAACACACCAGCAATGACCAATCTCGGCAAAAACATTTTTAATGAAACTTTTTAACCAGTTCGAAAAATTTTAACATATACATTTTTCGTCATTTCTTAACATCGGGAGGAGAAAATACAATACAGTAAAGTCAAAAGCAAATGAACCTGATGATGTCGATCTCGTGTATAGAAAGTGAACAGTGTAAAGTTATTGAATAACAAAAACCAATACTCCACAAATCACACAGATTACTACACTACCACTGCTGTAATTTATATAAACATTTGCTTACTGTGATTAAGACAGTAGAATAAAAAATTATCCTTACAATAGACTCTTGAGTGTAATTACTTTAGCCTTGCCACCATTAACAATTCTTCTTGAGAAACAGTTACTTCCCTCTTCTTCGCACTCAGCAAACGCCGCCATTCCATCTGATGGCGTCACCAACGTAAGACTATTACAGTTCTGGGGTGTAGTGTTACCACTGCAAGGCGTTACAAACCAGAAGACAGCCACATTCATACTCACCGCCGTGCGAACCAAAAATTCTACTAATAAAACTAATATACGAGGCGCGTCCCAAAAGTAAGTTTCCCTGGGGCCGTTTACAGAAACAAAACACAATTTCATGGAAATATTTATTGCAACAGATACAGCAAGTGTCCAGCTATTTTTCAACATATTCGCCACCGGAATTGAGACATTTGTCATACCGTGGGACCAACTTTTAATACCTGTGTCGTAGAAGTCTGCCGCCTGGGATTGGAACCACTGTGTGACAACCATCTCCGCCTCTCTGTCATTCTCAAAACGCTGACGCTGACCGGACAGGAATTTCTTGAGGTGTAGGAAAAGATGGAAATCACTGGGAGCGAGGTCCGGGCTGTAGGGTGGATGATTAAACACCTCCCAGCTGAACTCCTGCAGGAGACTTGCTGTCCGTCGAGCCGAGTGCGGCCTAGCGTTATCGTGCAGGAAGACAATACCGGCACTAAGCATCGTTGCAGCTGTTGAAGATGGAGGTTCTTATTCCAGCTCCCGCCGACTGTGAAGTGCGGTCAGTGATAAAGTTTTTGAATGCACAGAGCATAGCGCCGATCGAAATTCATCGTCAGCTGTGCCGGGTCTATGGGCCTAACGTTATGAGCAAGCAGATGGTGCGTCGCTGGTGCAGACAATTTTCAGCGACGGGCCATTCAGAACAAGCGGCGCGGGATGCTTAGTGCCGGTATTGTCTTCCTGCACGATAACGCTAGGCCGCACACGGCTCGACGGACAGCAAGTCTCCTGCAGGAGTTCAGCTGGGAGGTGTTTAATCATCCACCCTACAGCCCGGACCTCGCTCCCAGTGATTTCCATCTTTTCCTACACCTCAAGAAATTCCTGTCCGGTCAGCGTCAGCGTTTTGAGAATGACAGAGGCGCGGAGATGATTGTCACACAGTGGTTCCAATCCCAGGCGGCAGACTTCTACGACACAGGTATTAAAAGTTGGTCCCACGGTATGACAAATGTCTCAATTCCGGTGGCGAATATGTTGAAAAATAGCTGGACACTTGCTGTATCTGTTGCAATAAATATTTCCATGAAATTGTGTTTTGTTTCTGTAAACGGCCCCAGGGAAACTTACTTTTGGGACGCGCCTCGTATGTCACGTCTAGTTTTAGGGCTGAGTTGGACCACATTTCTCACACCGGACATTACTGAATAACTCTTGCAACAAATGTGCCAAGATAGTATCGAAGGTGGTAAGAGTGTGTACTGTGTATCTAACAAGGGAATGGTTAGGTTGGTCATGTCGAAACCTCACCTGAAATTTTGCTCGTCTACAGAGCCCATCTAGTAATGATTGTACACAAAATTTCAGCTGCTGATACCCTGTGCAAGGGTGCGAAAAAATTGCTCAAAATTCGAATGTATATTTACAATTCGCGCATGCGTCTGACGGCAGTGCGCCCTAGTAGTGGCACGGTATTCACGGATACAATACAACGAAGAGCGTGGGGCCAGGCGCTGAGAATTTAGTCTCTGAGGAGAACAAGCCAAATGCGAAATAGATAATGTGCAATTAAACCTTTAATTCCATGTTCGTGGTGTTAAATGAATATGAGTGTCAAAAATGGCGAGAAAATTTAAGTAGTTCTTAAAACGGTTTTTTATTTAAAAGTCTAACAAAGCAGCATATAAAAATGAAAATCATTATATATCTGCTTAATTAAAGAATATTCTTCAACTTCGGTACGTCAAAAGATTTAATTGTAAAAAGTACAAAATTTCCACACCGTGATATACATAAATACACTTGGACTTCTCCTGATGGGAGCACACACAATCAAATAGATCATGTGTTAGTAGTTAATAGAAGGCAGACAAATGTAATTGATGTGTGGTCATTCAGAGGAGCAGATTGTGACACTGATCATTATCTGGTGGTAGCAAAAGTGAGGAAGCGGCTTTCAATAAGTAGGCGAACTAAGCAAAATTTCGACACAGAAAGATTTGGTTTGAAAAAATTAAGTGAGGGAGAGGCAAAGGAACAATATCAAGTTGAAATTTCAAATAGGTTTCAAATTTTAGATACAGATGAAGATATCTTCTGGCCTGTCACTCCATCAATACTGTTTACTGCAACAAGTTTTCGCAAATATCGCTCTTTGTTTCAGGACAAGAACCGCTCACACAAAGAATGTGCACATGAAATATATGCTATTTCAACGCTTGTGAACCGAGAGGCAAAGGAATATGAACTAAATTCATTTGAAAAACTTATACGAACAAATTTAAAGTGTAATCGTAAGCAGAAGAATTTGTCGTGCCAATTTCGGAAGAAGAATGTCCTACTGAAAAGCTGTTGCGACAAGACAGAATGCCTCCACATTTTCACAAGGCATTGATAGACAACTCAAATTGCAAATCTCCAGAGAATTTTATTGGCTAGGGTGGGAACATGACTTGGCCACATTGTGTGTATGATCTTCCTCCCCTTAGAGGATTCTCTTGGGGGTACAGCAGGATGCTGTGTATATGACAACACTGGCTTCCACTTTGCCAGAACTTGGAAGAATTGGCTACAGTCACCCTCGAATTCCTTATTGTATTGACAGAAACTGAATATAATTAATTTAACTGCCAAGCCACTCACAGCGCCCTCATTAAACATGTGAAATGCAGGTCATGAAAAATTGATCAATTAAACTACTCAAATGCATTTACCTCTCATACCCATGCCATGGAGCTGTGTCATAAGGGATATGAAGCCATTGCCTTCAAGCATCAAGTTTGGTGACAGCCATTACATTTTCTTTCTGTTTTTGGGTGTAATGTGTATGATAAAAATGCATGTCATCATGCCAGACGCCAGCCAGCCGACTGCACCGCATTCAGTTCAATGCTTCGGCCTCCTATCACGTATACCGACTAGTTTATGCACGTGTCCTTACAAACTCCATGAAGTTACTACTTGTGGCTCCAAACCCTCACATTATTATAATTTGTTTTCTTGTTACTTTACATTAATCATATGTTAGGTCGAGTTACATAAAACCAAGAGCTTGTTATTATCAGATTGTTAACAGATAAGAAACTTACATAGCTGTAGCCTTTGCCGATGATCATCTCTGGTGCCATGTACTGTTTTGTGCCACACACTGAATATGCACGATCACCCTGAGGAAGGAAACAACACTTTGAGTAAGGGTGAGAAGAATTAGGTACACAAAACAACTAAAAAGTGTCTGATAACAGAAAGAAAAATTTATCGTGTCTAAAAGTGAAGACCACCATTGAAAATGTCCTGAGCGGCTTCCATTCACCTCCTACCATCATAATACAATTTTGTAAAATCCCTCCCAATGCTATGCTCTGTTTTCCTTAATGGTTTTTGAAACTGTCATTTTCCAAGAGATTTTCCTACCAATACTCTGCATCATTTCTTCTCTCTCTACACATCCCACCCATCATAAGTAATATCCTTTAACTGTGACGCTACTCAGCAGGCTGTATGTACCACAAATTTTTCTTCATGTAATATTTAAACTAAGGAGACAAGGGTCCACCAAGGACTGTAGTGCGAACTGAAGAGGAGGAAGGAGAAGAAGAAATTTGTATTATCCCTTTCAGTATCCAATATTACCCTTTTATTAAAACACTTGCACCTGACTTTCTTTCTTCTAAGCACAGAACACGTTTAAGTATCTTAGATCTTTAATTCTGGGTATACTAGGCAAGATGTTAATGGCTTCCGAATAGAATAACAGCAACTACTTACAAAACTCCAGTAGAGATGTAGGCATAATATTTATACACTTCAAGTTTACCTCCTCAAATTCACAGGCCTTGTGACATCTTTTAGTTACACTGTACACAAACACACACTGTGTCAAATTTAAGGCACCTGAAACCTGTCAACTCTTTACAGGGCTCATACTTGACTTCCCTGTCTGATGGACAGCGGTCCACATAGCGCTAACATTTACAGTCTGTGTGTCTTTGTACGCACACTGAACAAAAGATGAGGTGGATATAACATTTACCTTTTTATACCAGGCAAAATCTTTGCATAGGCCGTAATCTGCTACAGCAATGTGGCCTTGAGCGTCTACTAATATATTTCGCAGTTTCAGGTCTCGGTGTATGACTCTTAGCTGAAAGAAACAAATTAACAAATAAATCCTTGGACAGAGGGGATAAAATATGGTACATCTTGCATTCTTATTGTGGTCATGAGATGCAGTTTCAGTACTTTGATTTTCTGTTACATATCACCGGAACTAAGCTGTCACGTTTATTACTGTTATTGATACAATTAAATACCACTAACGCCAACCAATCTCAACTGTAGCTGTGGCTTCAACCATGATTATGAGTGAGGATCTAAAATGTTGCTTGTGTGCACAGAGCAGGGATGAAGGTTTATCAGGCACTAGGCAAACATTCAGCTTTACCACCGCCCACCCCTCCAATTTCATTTACTTTGAAAATTAATATTGTACACTAGTCTGAGTACAGATTCCACATTATCTTTCAGATTCTGTTGATATGATAAGAGTCAAGAATACAATACTGAATGTAATATATTGGCATAGTTCTGCACTTCACACAAAATATGTACAGAAAGAGACACATGTTAGAATTTAGAACTTACGAAGGAGACGAGTAGAAAGAGAACAAGAAACTAACAAAAGTGAAACAGAACCTATTAGCGTATGGTTTGCCATTAATCCCACGTACAAATATAATAACTCATATGAGTCAAAGGGGGATGCTCTCCAGAATATTCAATTGTTTGCTCCATTTTGATGTTATTAATTTTTAGTTATCTGTTCTTGTTCAGATGATGAACCTGTTAAATCTTCCAAACTTTTATCCCTGCTTCAAAAGTAGTGTTTACAGACTCTGGGACTTCACAGGAAGGTGAAAATGGAAATGTCTGTATCCAGAGGGGCATTAGACTATTAAAACAATTCTCTCGTTTAGTTTCTCACAACAGTTTTTGAAAGTACGGATTGTCTCATGGGAGCATACAACATCATATTATTATGCTAAAAGTTAGTATCGCACAAGTTCCATGGCAACCAATTATTGTACAGAAGAAATCTGTCATTGACGACATAAACATGACAATGCTAATCAAATATGCCCCTATTAAACCTGAAAGAATTATTCGCAAGAATTACGTGATCATCGCTACTATACTTTGTTAGTACTTGAGACTTTTCCCACAGAAATTATAAATGATTGGTATGTAGAGAATAAATGACGTATCGAATGAAATTAAAAAATTCTGTAGCCACGCAATCAATCAAGCAGGTTTTATAGTGCCTTGTTATACATTTTATTGAAGAGAACTGCAGTTGGACTGTTTGCCTACCTTATGCAGATACTCCACAGCTTCAATGATTTCTGCCAGGTATAATCTCGTTTCATTAACTGAAAACACTCCTCCCCACTCCCGCAACACATTGAACAGGTCGCCACCTGCATAATATTCTGCAACAAGAATAACGAAACTTAGTTACCATAAGGACACCTATGACAGTGCAAACTACTGTGTTGTATATTCATGTATAAAACAGTGTTACTGCCAAATGACGCTCTGCACAAGACTGAAAACAGAACGATAGTTTACAAACTGACAATGGAATATTCCACCAGTAACATCTGATTGCAAGACAATACCTGCAGCACAAGTAGGACCCTTCACACAATGTTATCAGACAAGATAAATATTAACCACAACCTTCTTCCCATCGTCCACATGGTGGCGACTGTCTGTACTGTTTTTTATAAAAAAACATTTAACTGGCAGTGGAATTAATTTTTTACAGGCCTACTATGTTCTCTTTCCGCTCCTCTATAAACATAAATCAAAGAAAATGAACAGAAAAATATGTGTTAAAATCATGGCACACATCATCGAAATCGATGTGGGACGTGACAAACCTTAGTCAGTAAAGAGACTCCCACATGCATACATCTTGTCTCTCAGAGCAGAGAACTGAATTGACCTTGAATACGTGACATCTAGTTAATTGCATTCCCAAAACCATTGCCCTTCCACTCTTAATGCAGTCTGCGTGATATGTTATAATGAACTAGACACAAGTGACCCCCTGACTTATGTACTGAATTCCACACAAACTAAGCGATACTTAAAATTCAAAAATTGGGCAGAACACTTGAAAGCTACAAAAATAATGTAAAACTAAGCGTCAGCAAGTGATTAATTCAATTTTATGACAAAAAATTATTAAAATGTACACTGAAACCACTGTTACTAGGACAACGTTAATGACTGTGATGATTAATCATTCAATACAAGAACAATAATCTCTAAAAGAATTAACAGGCCTTTCTAATCTGCCCCCAACAATTATTCCGTTATTCATAATGGATTCAAAGTGGGTGAAATTGACTTTAGTGTGTAAATACCAATAACCTGAATCATTTATCTGACTGTACAACACTTTACATCAGAGTCATTTGATCAGCATGATTCTTCCAGTTCAAGTGGTTATCAATTTTCAGACAGCAGAATTTTAGTTTGCCGACTCTTCCACATATTTTCCATTATATCCAACACTTAATGCACAAAGTGGTGAATTATTTGTTAAAAATTGTATTAAATTATACCTAAACTTAGGACTAGCTTGTTTGCAGTGAATCATTTTCTCATATGAGAGAGAACAGAATTCGCTAATGTACAGAAATCATCAAACTTTTTATTGGAATGTACAACAATTGCATCATCAGCAAGAATTATGCATTCTGATAAGTTTTATGTTTAATGAAACTTAACTGATGTAACTTATGAAGAGTAAAACACTATAATTTACACCTTGGGACTCTGAGCGTCACTGTTCCCCATTTTCACTACCTCGCTCTATTTCCACTTTGTTTTCTGCTTATGAAAAATGATCTTTACAGGTTTGAAGCAGTTTCTTGAACGCCAACAAAATGTGGCCAACAACATTTGATGATTTAAGAAGTTCTTTTGTTTGTTTTTTAAAAGACAAAGTACTCTTCATGCATGCATTTCTTGACAAATGCCTTTTAACACATTGCTAGGTTGAATCCTGCATTTTTGGTGGTTAAACGTTTTCTAAAGCCTGACTCCTCAGGGACTAATACATTCCTTGTCTGCATGTAAGGGCTTAATCTATTCTACATAACCTCTAATTTATTAAAGAAGGGGGTTAGAAGTAAGATAGGCACATGATTGGTAATTCATGATTTGATACTGTAAAGATTCCATGATGCAGACATACCTCCTGATACTTCGAAACACAGAAAGAAGGTAATGCCCCACGGAAATTATACTAAGCTTGTGATTACAGCTGTAATTAGTCCTGTAGCTCGCCTAAAGGGCCTATCAAAAGACTTTCTATGTTGTAATATGTGCCTATTTAAAATAATGAAACTACTGTGTTTGTGACATGTTCTGCTAACTTTTCTCTCTTACTCTACACTTCGCATCGCTGTATTGTTTACTTCACATTTCAAATAACGCAGAGTCAACAATAGTTTTTTATGTACTCACCTTGCACGAGGCACAACATCGTTTTTGTCTGGAAGGCATAATACAGACCCACCAGGAATGGAGCCTCCAGACCCTTCACAAGTAAACCACGTTCAGTGCGGTACTGTTCGCAGCCATCTTTCAAAGACATAATTTCTTTAATATCCATCGCCTTCATGGCATAGAGTGTACCATCGTCCACCCCGCAGCTCTTCTGGACGAGATACACTTCTCCAAAACCTGAAAAAGCACACAGTCAAGTTTCCTGTTACTATATTCTCAACAAAGGCTCTGATATTTGTAAACACTCTCCCTTCATTAAACTACAATTTTGTAAAACTGTGTGTACAAAATCAAGCCTTCATGACTAAAAACAATATTTTTTCAACGCGCGTACTGCACAGGCCCATTATTCAGGAAGCTATAAGGCCACTCACCACCAGTGTGATAGTTGCAAATGATCAGAGGCCGTAATTTTAAGCTGCTACTGTGAAAAGGCCTGTCGGGTAACAAAAGAGTAGGAAATCCCACTTCCTCTGTGATATTTTCAATGGGAAATTATACATTATATATCATCAGAATTATTTTAATTTTATGACAGATAGTCTTACAATGTTTTTGTGCTTAATCTTCTTTGGAGGGTCTCTGACCCAGGCACAAAAATTCTATGCAACGATCTGATTAAATTAGAACTGATAACACAAGTTAATTCTTGCAGTCCTTTAATGGATGCTGTTTAAATCACGTGTTCCCAACCACACTAAAGTCACTTCTACGCCCCTTCTTCTGGCTAAATAAAAAAATTATGCACATGTAAACTGTGGGCATGTATGAAAAATTCAATTCTCACGTGCCATATTAGCCAACATACACAAATGATAATATCGCATGCATCACGTTAAAGAGCAAATGAGCATAAGAACAAGTCATTTGTCTTTTATCTTTCATTACGCTTAGTCCAGCAAATTATTAAGTTGCAAATATTCCGTCCCAGTCAGAGGACACGCACAAAACGTCGGAACAATTTATTATTCTCACAATCAGGAAATGTTAGCCCCACGTCCAACCCACAAGTCGCAGAATCACCCCTTGTCGGCTGTACGCGAATTCTTGTTCGAAACACTCCGTATATGGCGGCCATAGTCGATCGTGATCCTGGTTTTGTGTGGCCTACGGGGCAAAGTTCCCTCCCTCTCTGCAGCCATTCTTGTTTCTGGGGCTCACCTAGCCTGGTGTCCCGTGACCACCGAGGGTCAAGCAGGCCGAAGCGTGAAGATGACGCTTGGGCACAGGAACAATTATCGCAATAAAGAATTATCTGAGACAGAATCGGAATCAACGCCTGAAAGTTCTCTAACTTAACGAAAGTAAAACCACGAAGTACTCAAGACAAAGCTGACAGGTTATCCAAGCGATATTCAGTTCGAATCTCGTACAACGACATAATCCGCACCTTGTCGAAGGCAAATTCCTTAGCAGTTCCTAAAATCCATTCACACATTCACCCTGTCCCATTCACAATTCATAACAAACTTAGCATCCGCCATTCGAAGCCGCCTGTGAGATTAAAGAAATTCTGTGGCACCATAATTTAAAAAAAATTAGATCCAATTTCTGTCCCCTCTTAAAACACGAACAAAATATCGGCTTAATCCAATCGCAGTAAACTAACATAAAAAATAAAAAGGCACAATTTAAACCAGCATTGAAAAGATACTTAATTACACACTCCTTTTACTCTGTCGATGAATTTCTAATGTTTACAAGTAAGTCGTAATTTATCTATTGTATATAATGGGTGGATTTATTTGTAACTTACCTCTACTTCATGTGAACCCTTTGTTTGTATTTTTGTGACATTTATATAATAGTATGACTTGTATTTGTATAACATGTATTGTATTATTATGAATTATTCTACATCCTATTGTCATCTGACTAACTTATGGATCCATGGAATGTAATAAGGATGTATGTATGTATGTATGTATGTATGTATGTATGTATGTATGTATTGGCACCGGCTAACCCCAGCTTCCTGGTTCTTCTCAGTTACTTTAAAGCAAGCACAGAATGTACTCCCGCGATTTATCATTCATAACAATCCTGTCATATTTAAATAATGGATACGCAACATTATCAGTTGATAGTGTTGAAGCAACAAGAATAAACACTATATTATCAGTCATGGTGAACGCCTTCTAACTGGTTTACCCATCAAACTACGTATACCTCATCCCTCCTGGCCAATGTCCGCAAATATCTGAAAACAGTCAAGGAGGCCATGTTACCACAAAAACTTTTCTGATATTTGGGTAACCCTACAAATTATACAGCACTTTACTTTTGAGACATCTGGTGGCATCCGTGTTAGTCGACAGTAATACAGAATGAAGCTATTTTTGTGTTGCCAAATAATAAAACTATTTACGTACGAGGATTTATCAATGGATTTAATGCTCGTGTGCTACTCGGAGCTACTGAAATAAACTGTGAATAAATAAAAATACATGGTATACTATAACCACACAAAATCAGCAGATTAATTATATTAATTACAGGCCTCATCATTAAACGTGCGTCGGTTAATTGGCCCGTAAAATTACCCCAGAAACCAACATCCTAACAGAGACTCGAACCGAGGACTGTGTATTCGTGTCTGTGACCTTAGACCCTGCAATTTCCTCTCCGAAACGAAAGAATTTTGCCTTGGCGTCGTTCCTTTATCGCGGTTGCGTTCCCGTCAACAGAAACCATCCTTGTTGGGACTCGAACTCAGTGTCGAGGCCTTCGTTTCCGAAATCTCCTCTTCGAAGCAAAAACTCTGATTCTGGCGCCCTTCTTCTGTCTCGCTTAGTTTCGGTGCTAAAGGAAGCTCCCTTGCTGGAAATCGAACTCAGGACACTTTTCCCAGTCTTCTGAACTTCCAGTGTTCTCTCATGTGTCTTAAGGAATAATCGCGCCATGTTTCTTCTTCAGGAGCCACAAGCGAACGAGTAAAGAAATGTCAAACATCAATTTCGAGTTTACACATGACCAGTGGACACTGCGGTATTTACTAAGGGGAAATATGACAATTTCTTACAAATTCATCTTCTGGGTCTCAGACACTTTTCGGGCTTGTGACCTTAGTCAGTCAAATCATTTCCGAGGAAAAAGACAGAATTTGCCTTAGCGCCATTCGTCCCTAGTGGTCGCTATCCGAACAACCGAAAACATCTTCCCCGGGATTCGAACGAAGGAAACATTTTCTCTGACCCAGGGGCGATGGGCTCAACAGCGCCCGGGCTCCTCAAAAATCATCTTTAAAATTAATCAAGTATACTGAAGCCGGGCGTTATTTTTAAATAAGGGCAATTGGAAATGCAGTTTTTTCTTCATGTCTCTTCCGAATATTTTTAAATTTATTCTCTTCTTATAGGAAAAGTACTTAGTATTAATTATCGAATTCTTGCATTTATGAATGAATATAACCTAATTATAAGTTATATTAATTCTCTTTGTATTTTTTAGCTACCAACAATATGTAAATATGCAAATACACCGTGTGTTACGTGTGGATAAGAACGTACGAGAATGTTCGAATTGGGGGGGGGGGAGCATAGAATAAGAAGCTGCAATAATTATTCACTATTTAAAATTGTATTTAAGCTTCTAATATAATAGAAAAATATATGCATTCAAATCCAGATATAAGATAATAATGCAAAATTATTACCACAAAACTTGGCGAGACAGATGAGGGGAGGGGGAGGGAAATAGGTGAGAACAGACAAAAATGGAGCCAATGTGGGATCTTTAGACAGAATACAAATTGAGAAATGAGGGCAGGCAAAAGAAATAAGAAAACGAAACATAATTAAAATATATAATAACAATAATCGAGACTTGTAATAACAGAGGAACCAGCTCTTGTAAGTGCCATCAGGACATCAACATCAGAAATTACATAAAACATGTGGCAGAGGTTTCCTATGGTCTTCGGGGAGTGGATTTCAAGACCACATCAGGCACAGGCCGTCCTCCTGTTCGTAAGGCGTAGCTTGAACTCAGCATCCCCTCTGATCATTTGGCCCAAGATTCTACTGAGTTATCCTGGCTATAACTTAAATAAATTATTAACTCATTCAAAATAAATAGAACATGCATCAGATGGTCAGAGAGGACCCTGAGATTAAGCTAAACACTAACACAATGCTTCCCAAACCTTGGGTAAATTACCCAAAAAGGGTTAAAAGTGGTTTTTCTTTGGGTAACGACACACTTCGGGATTCACATTAAAATTTACCGTAAAAGTGTACAAGAACTCTAAAGAAAGCGATCAGCCATTGTGCACCGATATTCTAGAAGAGTCTAACAAGTATTTATTTATTATTAAAATATATAATATAATTCAGGTCTATACACAAACTTTATTTACAGATGTTAAAAATTAAAATTTAAAATCTGCGATATTCATCGCTACTACGATGTTACAATACTGCGCCTTCATTTACTACATGTTTCGATGCGTAGCATCATCTTCAGGTTTTGCCTTTAAAACTACTTTATATTATAATGCAAGTTTTTCATTTATTCATCTGTTTTGTAAATTATTATAGTATGTGTTCTGTTGATCTTCTTATTTTATGTATCTTATGTTTGTTTTCCATTATTCTGTGAATAAATTAATTAACATATGAGTTATTTATTTTAATGTAAATAAGTTTGGAATATTGTTGTATATTAGTAAAAGTAAGAACACAATAACATACCATGAATCGTGATGTACGGTGTATCTTTGTCTGATCAGGTTGACTGTCTGTTCGTGGACTGGTTTTGTGTATAGATGCGGGTCGTATATATAGGTAGAGGGTGTCAGGTGCTTGAGCAATGCGTCTTGTGCGTCTTGTGCGCAGGAATGGTTTCACCTAGGTAGGGACGATGCTTGCGCTTGCGCAGGCCTCTGCCCTCAGTTAGCTTCTTTGGTTGGTGCTTGAGTCAATAACCTGAATTGTGTTAAATATAGGGTTATTTAAATGTGGGTTGTTGTCGTTTAGCGCAATATTTTGTTTATGTGTACGTTGTATATAGTATTTTTCTATGGTTTCTCTATGTCGTCTATTCTGCACAATCTTTATAATGTCCAATGTTTGTTCGATTTCCCCATATGTGTGCCCCGTGTTTAATATATGTTTTGCGTAAGCTGAATGATCCTTATTATGTTTTATAGCTGTTACATGTTCTTTGTCTCTTTGTTTAAAGTTACTTCCTGTTTGGCCTATGTAGGTTAAAGGACAGTCTATGCATTTCAATCTATATACACCGGGTTGTTCGTATTGGTTTTTTGTGTCTAATTGTTGGTTTTGTTTTAAGATGTTTTTTATTGTATTTTTTGTTCTGTATGCAACTTTTATGTTATTATTTTTGAATATTTTAGATATGTATTTAGTTTCTTTACCTACATATGTGAAGGTGGCCCATTTATTTTGAATATTTTCGTTTTCATTATTATTTTCATTTTCATTTTTTACCTTGTTTTTTGGTTTTTGTTCATAATTATTATAACCATTTTCTTTTAGAATTTGTTTTATTATATTGCATTCAATTTGTTTGTTTTTAATGGTTATAGAATATGTATTTTTTCTGTTTATTAGGTAGTTTATGGCTGTTTTTTTATGTTCGTTAGGGTGGCATGAGGATGCATGTATTATTGAAAATACCCAGTCCTACATAGTCTTCACTCGACCACAGACGCAAACACCACAATCACAACTCTGGTATGTATCTTATATTTCTATATTTTATAAATATTTTCTATTTTCCAAACTCTTTTTCATATAAATAATTAATAATTCGAATGTCAACTAATTATTTCACAGAATACAGAACGACTGATCTAAAAAATACAAAACAAGACGAACAACAAATAGAACAACAATGGTCAGCTTTTATATGAACACCTGCGTGTACAACAATGTAATAAGAAGTATTGGAATTTCTAAACCATACCTGCAACAATATTGACTGTGCATACCATAAGGCTCATTTCTCATTTCTTATGCATGCAGTATGATAGACTGAATAGACCTTATTGCACTCCATGACTTTACTAATTGTTACGTCATAGTTTCATTCGACATTGTCGCATTAGCAGGTATTGGAGTCAACAATCAGCTTTCGTCATTGTGGAAGGAGCTGAGCTGTGAATCCCTTGTAGAAGAAGTGCGTCCTAGAAGAGATACTTTTGTGCTTTTAAAACTCTTTCACAATAACCATCACTCCATTTTAATTCGCCGGAGGACATCGAGGTCTCTACGTCTTGAAGAAAGAGTGACGTAAGTGCATCCTATTTATTATTATTGCTTAAAAAATTTACAGGTTTTCATTTACATTTGTGTTCTCTTGGAAGAGAATTAGGCTTGTCGTCTTTCTAACACAAATTCAATTTATACTAGGGCAGAACGCTCCTTTCGGAGCTCCTCGGAGGGGTTGGTCAAGTTTTTAAAAAGCAACGAACCCCCCCGAAGGGGTTGGTTGCTTTTTAAAATCTTGTGTAAGAAACTAAACTAAACCCCCCCGAATGGAGGGTTAAAATACTTGACCAAACCCCTTTTTCGGGGGAGCTTGATCAAGTGTTTAAAAAGCAACCAACCCCCTTTCGGGGGGGTTGGTTGCGTTTTAAAATCTTGAGTAAGACACTAAACTCGGCATTGTTGGGTTGTACTCGGCATTGTTGTGTTGTACTCGACATTGTTGTGTTGTACTCGGCATTGTCGTGTTCCACAACAATGCCGAGTTTGTTTATACTCGGCATTGTTGATGACGTAATTTATTGACGACAACGAGGAATCACAAATTTTTATAATAGATTCCATTAACTTCTGTTTGTTTACGGCATAATTTATAATAAAATAATTCCGTTAAACAGTGCGGGATTCGAATTTCTAAAACAACAAGACATGTCAGTAGCCGAAATTCTTGATGAAACTGTTTAAACCCTTGAAAGCCTGGTGGTAAGTATATATACCACTTGCCTGCTTTAACAGTCAGTAGCCTTTCATTATGCATTTGTGGGATTCGTTTGATTCTCAGGGTAAAAAGTGATAATTTCCTTTAAATTCATTAACCGGTTGATCTTTGTAATGGTGAAGTGTAGTGTTTTCTGTGCGGTACGGACTGAATTTTTCCAGTGATATTTAGACGAGCTTCGACATCAAATGTTTAATGAATGGGGCCTCTGTTACGAAAGATAATTATGTCACTTTAGATTTCTCGATCCATGAACTGCAAAGAATTCGTTTTATTTTTATTAATAATTGTCTGAATAAACTGAAATTCACTCCATTCTGAGACCGTCCACTGCTTAACTTCTAAGGTGCCGCTGGTCGACATCGCACATCATCAGCTGTCCGGGGGTGGACGCGATGTTGGTGTATGTAAAATGGAGAATGTTTTTAATTTTGGAGCATGTGATTGAGCTTGGGTATCCAACAATACCTCGCAGATCTGAATTGAATTTTACGTTGAAAAACATATCAGAAAATAAGATCGGGAATTATTTTTCCTAGTTCCGTTCGCTTCGATGTAGAGTGCGCCGGCCTTACTCCCAGTTCCATCTTCAGTGTCATCATCTGTCCAGTGTGTTAATTTCCAGCATATTAGCGTAGAATACTTCTGTAATTCTGTAATTGATCATCCATTACTGTCTCAGATATTATGAGTTGCTTTTTCAATAATAATTTCTAATTTCGTCTGATTAAAAATTCTTCTTCTGGTTTGCGCAACCGTGTAGTCTTATTGGTGAGAACCACAAAAGAATGTATCGCCTCTGTTGAGGGTATAAGTCACATTACACTGTTGATGGTCGCGATGTGTTCCTCCGAAACTTTTGTAACCACCTAGATGACATCACAACTCATAAAACAACAAATTTATATTTTTGTATCATGAAAGAAGGTTGCTGGCCCGTCATGTCGTTTACATAACAGCTGCAAACTCTAATTATTATTACTTCAAGAATAAATAGAAACAACTTTCGTCCTTTTACGTGGCAAATCTCTCCTCCGGTAAACGGCTAGATTCATTCGAAGCTTAAAATAGTCTTTGTTTGGCCCTAGCTATGAACACGTGTTGACTGTACAATGACCAATACCAAATAACCTATCGTTAGCATGTCTTAGGTAGGAACGCATGCAGATCAGTTGTGTTGGAACAGTTCGACCGTTAGGGTAGGTCCGCCAAATACTGGAATACGTTGTGTCAGCCATGTTTGAGTGATATATTTGTACATTAGGGGCGGCTTTATTTGCAGTTATTTGTGAACGACGGATCTGGTGTTGAAACGTGGGATATTACCTTGCCAAAAGGAGTGCATAGGTTAGTAAAGCGTAACTAATCATTGCTTTAAAGTTGAGTGAGAATAATTTATTCGTTGCCGGTCTAAATTTTTAGTCACATAAAGTTCATGTACTTTACTTCGTGCAGTATTACTCAATTTTGGAAAGAAAGCGAATATTTTCGTCATTTGCTTAAAATTTTGTATTTGCAGAAGGAATAATTGATATTTGGTATGTTTCTAAATCATGGAGAGCATTGTGATTGGACATTGGGTCCAGTGAGCTGAGGTTTTCGCGGCAGTGGGTATGAAGACTGTCTTCTGGGTTGTAGCACCGTGTAGTCTTTTCTTATCTTACTATAAAAATTTGTGATTAGTCGTTGTCTTCAATAAATGACGTCAACAGATATTTGTTTACTCGGCATTGTTGTGGACCACAACAATGCCGATTACAACACAACAATGCCGAGTAAACAAATAACGCTTCACTACCAAGCCAGTCGCATTATCACTGCTCCAGAAGCAGCACGTTGCATTATTAAAAATTGACTGACAGTTGGCCTAAAACATCAGAAAAGTGAAAAAAGAAGTTATCATCTATTTGAAGTACCAAATCCAACAACTGCAACAAGGTAAAGTGATACTAATAATACTACTCATATACTCTATATATTACGATTACGAAAACTATTATGATCGATTTTAAGACGAAGATTTGCAAGAGTGGGGCTGGACGTAGAAAGTTTACTGACCAAGAACAGTTTGCCTCTGAACAGCGACGTAAAGAACTACTACATCAGACTTATTTAAGAAAGAATACTTACAATGATAGACGAGACCATATTAACGACACACGTAGAAAAACTTATTCGGTAAGAACAGAGGAGAAAAAAAACAAGACGCTGAAAAAGAAGGGGGGGTTGGTCAAGTGTTTTAACCCCCATTGGGGGGGTAGCTTAGTTTCTTACTCAAGGGTTAAAACACTTGAATGAGACACTAAACTAATCCCCCCAAAGGTGGGGTTGGTTTAGTGTGTTACTTAAGATTTTAAAACGCAGCGAACTTTTAGAACACTTGAAACTAACCCCCCCGAAGGGGGGTTGCTTGCGTTTTAAACACTTGACCAACCCAACGGAAGGGAGGGTTGGTCAAGTGTTTTAACCCCCATTCGGGGGGTTAGTTTAGTTTCTTACTCAAGGGTTAAAACACTTGAATGAGGAGGGATAGTTTAGTGTCTTCCTTAAGATTTTGAAACGCAACCAACCCCTCCGAAGGGGGGTTGGTTGCGTTTTAAACAATTTACCACCACCCCGGAGGGTGGTTGATCAAGTGTCAGGGGGGTAGTTTAATTTCTTACTCAAGGGTTAAAACACTTGAATGAGACACTAAACTAACCCCCCCTCGAAGGGGGGGTTAGTTTAGTGTGTTACTTAAGATTTTAAAACATTAAAACACAACTCAATTCGGGGGGGGGGTAGTTTAGTGTATTACTTAAGATTTTAAAACGCAATCCCCCCCGAAGTTGGTCAAGTGTTTTAACCCTCCATTCGGGGGGTTAATTTAGTTTCTTACACAAGGTTGGTTGCATTTTACAAACTTGACCAACCCCCCCCCCCCCCCCTAGGAGCTCCGAAGATTTGAAAGGGTAGGGTTTGACGTAGAGTTGACTGACCAAGAACTGTTGACCTCTGAACAGCGACGTAAAGAACTAAAACATCAGAACTATTTAACAAATAAAGAAAAGCTAAGGAAGACATACATTGATAAACGTAGAAAAACTTATTCACCAAGAGTAGAAGAGAAAAAACGCAGATATGTATGGATTGGGTTAGACGTAAAAAGTTGGCTGACCAAGAACAGTTGGCCTCTGAGCAGCGAGGTAAATAACTAAAACATCAGAACTATTTAAAAATGAAGGAAAGCGAAGTAAGACTTACATTGATAAAAGTAGAAAAACGTATTCAACAAAAACAGAAGAGAAAGAAATCAGACGAAAATTTTCAAGGGTGGGGTTGGACGTAGAAAGCTGACTGACCAAGAACAGTTGTCCTCTGAATAGCGACATAATGAAGTAAAAAATCAGATTAGAGAAACTGCTCCGAATAAGACACTAAATTAACACCCCTAAGGGGGATAGTTTAGTGTCTTACTCAAGATTTTAAAACGCATCCAACCCCCCGAAGTGGGAGTTAGTCAAGTGTTTTAACCCGCCTATTGGGGGTGAGAGTTAGTTTAATTTCTTACTCAAGGGTTAAAACACTTGAATGAGACATAAACTAACATTCCGAAGGGGGGTGAATTTAGTGGCTTACTCAAGAATTTTAAACGCAACCAACCCCCCCGGAGGGAGGTTCGTCAAGTATTTTAACCACCATGGGGCGGTAGTTTAGTTTCTTACTCAAAGGTTAAAACACTTTAATGAGACACTAAACTAACCATTCTGAAGTGGGTTAGTTTAGTGTATTACTAAAGAATTTAAAGTGTTTAAACCCCCCCATTTGGGGGTTAGTTTAGTTTCTTACTCAGGGTTTAAAACACTTGAATGAGTCACTAAACTAACCTCCCGAAGGGGAGTTAGTTTAGCGGGTTACTTAAGATTTCAAAACACAACTAACCCCCACGAAGGGGGTTTGTCAAGTGTTTTAACCACCAATTCGGGTAGGTTAGTTTGGTTGCTTACTCAAGGGCTAATACACTTATATTTGACACTAAACTACCCCCCCCGAAGGGGAGGTTAGTTTAGTGTCTTACTAAAGATTTTAAAACGCAACTAACTTCCCGAAGGGGGGTTGTCAAGTGTATTAACCCCCCATTCTGGTGGGTTAGTTTAGTTTCTTACTCAAGGGCTAAAACAATTGAATGAGACATTAAACTCCGCCCCGAAGGGGAGGGTAGTTTAGTGTCTTACTAAAGATTTTAAAACGCAACTAACCCCTCCGATGGGGGGTTGTCAAGTGTTTTAACCCCCCATTCGGGTGGGTTAGCTTAGTTTCTTACTCAAGAATTTAAAACGCAACCAACCCCTCCGATGGGGGGTTGTCAAGTATTTTAACCACCATTCGAGGGGTTGTTTAGTTTCTTACTCAAGGGTTAAAACAATTGAATGACACACTGAACTAACCCTTCCGAAGGGGTTTATTTTAGTGTCTTACTCAAGATTTTAAAACGCAACGCAATGTTTAAACCCCCCCATTCGGGGGGTTAGTTTAGTTTCTTACTCAGGAGTATGAATGAGTCACTAAACTAACCTCCCGAAGGGAAGTTAGTTTAGCGTATTACCTAAGATTTCAAAACGCAACTAACCCCCCGAAGGGGGGTTGTCAAGTGTTTTAACCAGCCATTCGGGGGGTTAGTTTAGTTTCTTACTAAAGGCCTAAAATACTTGAATGAGACACTAAACTACACCCCCCCGAAGGGGAGTTATTTTATCGTGTAACTTAAGATTTCAAAACGCAACCAACCTCCCAGAAGGGGGGGTTGGTCAATTGTTTTAACCCTCAATTCGGGGCGGTTAGTTTAGTTACTTACACAAGGTTGGTGGCGTTTTACAAACTTGACCAACCCTCCCTAGGAGCTCCGAAAGGAGCGCCCTGCTCTAGTACTATAAAAATTTCTGATTAGTCGTTGTCGTCAAAAAATGACGTCATCAACAATGTCAACAGATATTTGTTTATAAACAAATATCTGTTGGCATTGTTGATGTCGACACAACAATGCCGAGTAAACAAATATCTGTTGGCATTGTTGATGTCGACACAACAATACCGAGTAAACAAATATCTGTTGGCATTGTTGATGTCGACACAACAATGCCGAGTAAACAAATATCTATTGGCATTGTTGATGTCGACACAACAATGCCGAGTAAACAAATATCTGTTGGCACTGTTGATGTCGACACAACAATGCCGAGTAAACAAATATCTGTTGGCATTGTTGATGTCAACACAACAATGCCGAGTAAACAAATATCTGTTGGCATTGTTGATGTCGACACAACAATGCCGAGTAAACAAATATCTGTTGGCATTGTTGATGTCGACACAACAATGCCGAGTAAACAAATAGCTGTTGGCATTGTTGATGTCGACACAACAATGCCGAGTAAACAAATAACGCTTCACAACAAGGAAATCAAATAATATCAAGTCAGTCGCATTTTCACTGCTCCAGAAGCAGCACACCGCTTTCTTGAATATTGACTGACAGTTGTCCTAAAACATCAGGAAAGTGAAAGAAGACGTTATCAAGTACGTATTTGAAGTACCAACTCCAACAAGGTAAACTGATACTCATTCGATATATTACGATTACGAAAACTATTATGAAAACTGACATTATGATCGATTTTAAGACGAAGATTTGTAAGGGTGAGGTAGGACATAGAAAGTTGAGTGACCAAGAACAATTGGCCTCTGAACAGCGACTTGAAGAACTAAAACATCAGACATATTTAACAAATAAAGAAAAGCGAAGGAAGACTTACATTGATAAACGTAGAAAAACGTATTAAACAAGAACGGAAGAGCAAAATAAAACAGACGAAGATTTGCTAGGGTGTTGTTGGACGTAGAAAGTTGACTAATCAAGAACAGTTGGCCTCTGAACAGCGACGTAAAGAACTAATCCATCAGACCTATTTAACAAATAAAGAAAAACGAAGGAAGAGTTACATTGATAAACGTAGAAAAACGTATACAACAAGAACAGAAGAGAAAAAAAAAGAAAAAGAAAAAACAGACGAAGATTAGCAATGGTGTTGCTGGACGTAGAAAGTTGACTGATCAAGAACAGATGGCCTCTGAACAGCGACGTAAAGAATTAAAACATCAGAACTATTCAACAATAAACAGAAGAGAAAAAAATAAGATTTGCAAGGGTGGGGTTGGAAGTAGATAGTTGACTAACCAAGAACAGTTGGCCTCTGATCAGCGACGTAAGGAAGTAAAATATCAGATTACAGGAAGCGCTTCGAAAGGATTAGCCATCGTTGTCGTCAAAAAATGACGTCATCAACAATATCACCTTATATTTGTTTATACACGGGGGTTAGTTTAGTGTTTTACTCAAGATTTTAAAACGCAACCAACCCCCTTCGGGGGGTTTGTCAAGTGTTTAAACCCCCCATTCGGGGGGGTTAGTTTAGTTTCTTACTCAGGGGTTAAAACACTTGAATGAGACACTAAACTAACTCCCCTTCGGGACTAACCAAGGTTGGTTGCGTTTTACAAACGTGACCAACCCCCCTAGGAGCTCCGAAAGGAGCGCCCTGCTCTAGTACTATAAAAATTTGTGATTCCTCGTTGTCGTCAACCTATTTGTCGTCAAAAAATGACGTCATCAACAATGTCAACAGATATTTGTTTACACGGCATTGTTGTGGAACACAACAATGCCGAGTAAACAAATAACGCTTCACAACAAATAAATCAAAAAATATCAAGCCATTCGCATTATCACTGCTCCAGAAGGAGCACGTCGCATTCTTGAATATTGACTGACAGTTGGCCTAAAACATCAGAAAAGTGAAAGAAGACGTTATCAAGTATTTGAAGTACCAACTCCAACAAGGTAAACTGATACGCATTCGATATATTACGATTACGAAAACTATTATAAAAACTGACTTTATGATCGATTTTAAGACTAAGATTTGCAAGGGTGGGGCTGGACGTAGAAAGTTGACTGAACAAGAACTGTTGACCTCTGAACAGCGACGTAAAGAACTAATCCATCAGATCTATTTAACAAATAAAGATAAACGAAAGAAGACTTACATCGATAAACGAACCATATTAACGACACATTTAGAAAAACAGACGAAGATTAGCAATGGTGTTGCTGGACGTAGAAAGTTGACTGATCAAGAACAGATGGCCCTGCTCTATCTTACTATAAAAATTTGTGATTCCTCGTTGTCTTCAACCAATTTGTCGTCAAAAAATGACGTCATCAACAATGCCAACAGATATTTGTTTACTCGGCATTGTTGTGGAACACAACAATGCATTTTGAATCAATTTTTAACACTTCTTGCAGGTCCATCACTCCTGCCGATACTGTTACTTCAGATTTTTTGCCCATCGCTTCTATTTCTCCTGCTGAAGTTAGCAAGGCGATCAAGCGCCTCAGACCCTCAAAGTGTGTGGGGTTAGATGGAATTCCTTCGTTAGTAATTAAGGGTTGTTCTGTTATTTTCACTCCCTTATTAACCTATATTTTTAATTTAAGTGTAACTAGTGCCACCTTTCCGTCCCTGTGGAAAGAAACAGCTGTTGTTCCTGTGTTTAAAAAAGGCAACAGTTCCATTGTTAGTAATTATAGACCCATCTCTATTCTTAATAACTTTTCTAAAATATTTGAACTTATTGTTTATGATCACTTGGAAAATTTTCTTAAGTACAGATTAAATCCCTCACAGGATGGTTTTCGTAAATTTAATTCCACAGCAACAAATTTGGTTACTTACCTTAATTCCGTTTTACCTTCAGTTAGTACTCAAGGACAAACAGATTCAGTATACTTTGATCTTACTAAAGCATTTGACTTAGTCCCTCATAATATTCTTCTTGGGAAACTTAGAAACTTTGGACTATCACCCAGTTATGTTGACTGGTTCCATAGTTATCTTTCTGACAGGCAATCTTTTGTTCGTGTATCCAGAACTCTTTCGTATCCTTATCGTGTTAAGTGTGGAGTGCCTCAGGGTTCCACCCTAGGCCCCTTACTTTTTAATATATTCATTAATGACATCTGCGACTCCATACATAATTCACACTGCCTTTTATTTGCTGATGACTTAAAGATATATCGGAGTATTAGCGATGTTTATGACTGCAAACTGTTACAGGACGATATTCATTCAGTGCAAAATTGGTGTCTTGTGAATGGGATGCAACTTAATTTAAGTAAAACTACTGTTATATCATTCACCCGGAAGACAAACAGTATTTACTTTAATTACAATTTGTGTAACAACCTGGTGGCACGCTCCCATTGTGTTAAAGATCTCGGTGTTCTCTATTTTCACCAGCATATCAACTATATATTCTCACAAGGCTTAAAAATGCTGGGTTTGATTCGGTACATTACTTCTTCCTTCTCCACTGTTGATAGCCTATTGGTTTTGTACAGTACTTTATTCCGTTCCAAAATTGAGTATGCATCCGTTGTTTGGAACTCTATTACTCATACTGATTTCTTTAAATTGGAAAGGATTCAAAGGAAATTTGTAGCTCTATGTTACGCTAGATTCTTTAATGGCGTGTGTGCTTATAATTATGATGAAATATTAGTTAGATTAAACTTCTTATCGTTACATTTAAAAGCGTCAAACGTCCCGTCTTACCTGGTGTGAACCGTATTCTTCACTGTGAACCGCGGTAGCTCAGTCAGTTTAAGAAAATAATGTCTGAATACGAGCTACGCCATCGAGATTCGATCCCCGACAGGGGCAGGGTCTGTTTTTTCCAACCTCTGCGTTCAGACCGGCCCTGAGACCATCCTGCCTACCAGGGGGTAAAGCGCATCCGGGAAATGACGTTGATCGGGTGCCGAGCACTGGCTACAGGATTACAATCAGCGTCTTAATAGTACTGTAGTGCTGGTTGCCAAGACTGCGAGGCGCATCCAAAAGCCCAGGCCAGTCACGTTGTTTGGTGAGCCAACACAGCGAAACAGTGCGGAATATTGGGATGACCTTTAATCGACGGCTGACCTGGGCGACGTAATGCCAGCCAGCCTGGAAGAAAGACGGCTTGAAATTGGGCGCTCTGACCTCCTTCGTCAAAGGAGAAGTGGCTTGTGTTCCACTTTATAAGAAACTTACCTAACCAATGTTGGACTGTGCATGCCCAATCCGGTGTTCCGCTGTTTGTAGCCATGTCTGGAAGCTGCAGATGTCGTTGTATCCCTGCATTGCAATTAGCGCGCGTTGATTTGTCAGTAACAGACAAATTTGGATTTTTGTTGTTGTTGAGCGCGTCGTATTATTAACTGCGACCTCCGACTCGAAAATCAGCTAATACGGGAAGCCCCTTAGTTCTGCAACTTAGAAGGCACATTTTCCGACTAAGGGCTGACTGAGGTCACGCACGGATAATTACAAATTTTACAAATAACAAGTTACAGATCAGTAAACAAGACAAGATTGCTTGTGAGAAGCGACTGAAGAAAGAATTCTGTCGTTGCTTGCGCCAGACTGTTTCTTGTTTCTGGGTTAGTGTTAACAAGTTGGAAATGTGCTTTGCGATGAACTCTTAATCGTAAAACGTATTGTTTTTAATCACACATCCACCTAGTTCTCGTCTCCCAAAAAAGGCCGGTCTCCGGATCAAGATTTGAACCCGGAACCTCTCGATGATTGGATTCAACTCGCTCTTGGAGTTACTCATGTCTTTTCCTGGGTTGGAAACTCTGTCAACATGACTGCCATAATTGGTAGATAATTCACACTCCGCCAAAAGATATCTACCGGGAACCTGATCACGTCATTTAATTTTCACCCGAAGTTCCTAGCAGACGTGAGAGTGGGTGCAAGAAACCAGTTCCGATTTTCGGAGCGTGTTTGGACACGCTCCAAGACTACCTCTCTGTCTGACAGCTCCCTGACTCATCATCAGCTGTCTGTGAAAGCAAATCACTGACTGGGCTGACAGAGACCTGTAGATCATCGTAACTTTGAACAGATGAAACACTAAAACCCGAGACTCGGATGTGAAAGTTCCCCAACACTTCACTTCGTGATAACATTTTCTGTTCTGCGCGGTCATGTATATAGATGATTTGCAAGGGGTTCATCTTTCTTCCAAGGAGTTCTGCTAAGTGTCTAAATAGTTTACGAAACCTTTCATATGTGAGGCGGCCAAGGTCATTGACGTACTGTGGAACCACGAAGTAAATGTTTATTTAAAATTGGCACTGTAATGGAATTGAAACGTTCGCAAGGCGCATGTTACAAGTTCCTACAGAGTTTTCGCATGGTACGAATGAAGCATACTCGGCTTTAGCAGCGAATTGGATAGGTGTGTCACGATGGAACTTGACACCCAAGACAAGACAGGTACCATTGCGGTAGATCCTATTATTATTCAGACATTCTGGGAGTAAAGGCTGTATTATGACAAAAATTATATTCCTGATAATATTCTAAAATAAATCTGTGTTCCATTACAGGTGTCGTGGTGTTACAATGTCGGAGGAAGAGTTGAAAAGCGTTTCTGTGGACTGCTGCCACGGTACTGAGGGAACAGTGGATTTTATGCACAGTGGAATATCATCACACCAGACGGCAGCACGGTATGTCCGCACGCCACCACCTCTGCCAGACAGCTTCAATAACGGAATCATGCTTAGGTATTTTAAAAGATCATCATTTACCTGCACCATCCGGTGCGCCTTGCTGCTTGGTAATGCACTATCTACGAGCAACAGCCTACCTTAGGCTGATCGGGCTCCATTTCATCCCGATTCGTGTACTAAGTATGCCGGCGTCTGTTTCACGCTTTAAGTAACTTGATACTTTATACACCAACTACACGAGCGAGAGTACAGCATGTGACTGAAGTTGCTTGGCTGGCGAGGAAAGTAATGTAACATTTGTTCTAGTCCTTATCGTGCAAGACTCGAGATGTCTTTCTTAACCCCACTTTTGTTGCCC
The DNA here is from genome assembly GCF_977971745.1 of Zootermopsis nevadensis. NCBI lineage: Eukaryota > Metazoa > Arthropoda > Insecta > Blattodea > Termopsidae > Zootermopsis > Zootermopsis nevadensis. Next base: position 7,491,946 of record NW_028259145.1, read on the forward strand.
GGTTTTCGCATTACCACTGAAAGAAAATATCCCGCAGACTCGTAAACAGTGGTGGAAATATTTAGTAGATTGTTTCCGAAATATACAGAAGAACTTTAGTTGATTTTGTGTTTGCGTAAAAACAAGTAATATCGATGTAATCGATCTTTTATTACGCTTCGTTTTCGAGCTGTGACCTTCACTTTAAAATAACACAAAGACCCTTGTCTACAAAGAATTTGGTTGTTACTTTTGTGCATAGAACACTTCCCCCAAAACTGACGCCGTGTATTTCAGAATCACTCTGTATAGATTTTGATCTTCTGGGCTACGTCTTGTGTTATCAGCGTTTCGCAGGAATGAAGTTCACCGAAACGCTAGACGGCGTCACATGGCTGAAGACGGTCGCTTCTCTCACCACTGTGAAACATCTTGCATTTTGCAGTGGATGTGAAATAACAGAAGGTCTCTTGAGCTGAAAACCAGCATTTGAAGGGTTAAGGCTACTGCTAAATAACGTTCCCCCAAAAAAGTAGACCCTTGTCTACAAAGAATTTGGTTGTTACTTTTGTGCATAGAACACTTCCCCCAAAACTGACGCCGTGTATTTCAGAATCACCCTGTATAGATTTTGATCTTCTGGGCTACGTCTTGTGTTATCAGCGTTTCGCAAGAATGAAGTTCACCGAAACGCTAGACGGCGTCACATGGCTGAAGACGGTCGCTTCTCTCACCACTGTGAAACATCTTGCATTTTGCAGTGGATGTGAAATAACAGAAGGTCTCTTGAGCTGAAAACCAGCATTTGAAGGGTTAAGGCTACTGCTAAATAACGTTCCCCCAAAAAAGTAGTCTCGGAAAGTTTTTATGTATACGCTATATTTCCACGTAAACTCACAGTGAGGCCTTAGATAGCCCAAATAGTCAGTCTCCGGAAAATAATTTGACGAATTTTCAAGAAATTGGCATTTCGCGTTTACACGAAAGATTATCGGGAAATTAATTTCTGTTCATTCCAATCAAATGTGGCCTCTACATTAAATCGCACGAAACTAAAGGACAATATATGTCAGAATTGAATTTGAAATATGTTTCGATTCGGCGATTACAGTGGGCTCAACATAATTTAGAGCTTGGGCTACGTCACGAAATTGGAAAGGGCGTGTAGGAGTAAGACAACAAAGAGTCTGTCTGAGTACGTATAGCGTAACTGAAAACATTTTTCCTCAATTTAATTCCCATACAATCAGTGGCGTTTTGATACAGTGACCTTTACAGTGCATTGTATTTTGTGAACCAAGGTAAAACACTTTAGCCTTTAGCCGCTGCTCTGTTGTAGCGTAATGCAATAATTTCGCATTCTGCAGTGTACAAAAGCGACCGGGCTGACCGGGGACTGGTTTGTATGTGCTGTCGCTTTGCCTGTGTGTTTGTAAAGAGGGCGAAACAAGGCACCAACGAGCCTGCATGGGCAAACAAATGATGGCGTAAATTATTCTAACCTGCACACTGCACCAGCCGTTTGTGTAATATTCATTTGTTAAACGGCTTTCAAAGAGTCAGGTTCTGTGTATTTTTTTCAAAATGTGAAATGCTTTTTCATTGAGTGCTTATTTTATTTTATTTTTTTCGTATTCCTTAACCTTTGAATTTCTATTTTTGTACAATTCGCCTTTCACATGCCAAATAACCGAAAAATCAGCACTGATCAATAAATTCCGACGAAAAGTCTTTGCTACTCAAGCTTTGTTCACATTAGTCAAGTTGCTTGAATTACACCATCTTGAATTCAAGCTTGGGTTCAAATTTAGGCTAGGTTCGTTTCATGCCTGGAAAAGTAAAATTGCCTCGACAGAATTACTGCGTGCTGGTTTCCTAAAGACTGAAATGTAAACTTTATTGAAAAAAAGAAAAGAAAAAGATGTTTACTGAATTAAGAAAATGAAACATATCAATGTGTCCAACATGCCCACACTTATGAAGGAGTTGGCCTCAGAAGATGGAGAATTCCATAAAAAATCACCTGAAGACGACGAACCACACTAAATAATTATTTTCTGCGTCACTTGTCTTCGAATTAAAACTTTTGTTCATTTCCTGGCTGTACACTATTTTCATCTTTAATTCTTCTTCCAACACAATCTGTATTTAACTGCCCAACGCTGAGTTTCTCAAGTGATTTTACATTCTTTTGTCTCTCGCATTTCGATATCGATAATCGACTTATTGCTTTTAACCTTCAGTAAATATTTCGTATTTCTCGTCCACTCCAAATATGTGGAAACAACAACAATAAATATTATTAAAACCAAATTATAGACTTTCAGTCTACTTCTGGGTGGGGTGAAACAGTGTTTTAACGCATTGCAACAAACTGGAGAGTCGAGTTAATAGTTCACATTCTTCAAGTTAGATTTGATGTTCTCAGGGCGGTGAGTACGAAGGTGGCAGTCTTCTGGGTAGAAGTAACTAATACCAGACTACACGGCGCTACAACCCAGAAGACGGCCATCTTCAAGATATTTCAAGGCAAAAAAAGCTGAAATGGTTTCTTCTTCACTTGAAATTTTAAACAGTTTTATTAGTCTTGAATCGTGCTTGAAACGCAGTTCAAATTATTCATGTTCTTTCAAGTTTTTGTTGCCAAGCAACTTTATTGGTGTCAACAAGGCTTTGCTTCCACTTCAATATACGCGACACACACGCGCATGCGCAAATTTGTGATGGCGCGAAAAATATCAAAACTTTTCCGTATCGCGCAAGCCGTTTGTGCAATTACTGGAACTGTTGTTTTGCATGTATACGCTGGTGTTGTGTAAGGGCCCTTTAACTGTTATCTAAGCTCGGAGTTATTTTTAGTACATATTAGTTAGTGAATAGCAAAGAAAAGTATTTTTTTATTACATTTATTCCAGCCTGCCCATAACTTGGCGGATCGCCAAGGATGTGCAGTGGCAATGAGTTTTCAGGTACTCTGAGCCAATAAGCGTCACCGACTACTATTCGCGACTGTAATCTTGAGACTTGCAAGGAATGCAGGAAGTCTGAAGCGTTAAAGACAGACGCTATATTTCCTCCTTCACTCCACTTCCTCACCCCGCAAGTCTCAAGATTACAGTCGCAAACTATAGAATCTTATTCTTTAGCGGCATGGAGTTTTGTTTGTGAATCTCTGAAGGAATTTGGGGAGTGCTGGCTTTAGTTACTTTTTCTTGTAATTTTGAAAATGGAAGACAAGCCAAACAAGCGTTAGGTTTTCCACAAGCAGGCCAGAGACATAATTTTAAAGGGGAAGCAGGTAGCGGTCTCCGGTTCACGATGTTCGAAGCCTCAAGAACAAAGAGTCGATGCAAAGGGTGTTGGGCTGTTCGACGCGTTGTTGACAGAGGAAAGTTTTCGCTCTATACAAGAGGATGCATGAGTTTTGAATTACAGGTTAAAAACTGAGAAATAATAAAAAAAACAGGTATGGATGATTTTGACAAAAATATATATTACGCCGTGAAGTGTTTGCATTTTACGAACAGGGGAAATTTTCCTCTGCTAAGAAATTGGTCGTCGAAACGAAGGAAGGAAAAATATTCCAAGGTAGTTAGTGTTGTCAATTTTGAAATCCATGAATTTTTTATGTGCGCAAAATGTAATGACTGTAGAAAGTTGCTACCGGCATGGTTTGATGCAGTATCCAAAAGAACAATGCATAAAATTAAAGTAGACAATTACGGGCTGCAAGTGTGTGTATACTATTTAGTTGAAACGTGGGTGAATCAAAACCACATTCGTAAAAGTTGTTGTTGGGTTAGTGATGAGCTAGGAGTCACTGTTTGTGATGGTGGTAGGCTGGATCAGATGATAGACGTTTCGTTCCAGAAAACAAAATAATATATCCGTCCAAGTGAAAAAGTAACTCCGATTACCACGGGGAAATTGACGCTGAATTATTTAAAAATTAAGAACAGTGTCGTATCTTGCCTCTAGTCTGCTATGGCCAACGTTAATGACATCCATCAACCTCATTTATGTTGGAGATGCCAGTAACTACAAGCAATAAAAAGCTGATATTAACTACTTGGTTGTCCATCAGCAACATTCCACACATCGCAGAAGTGTTGCAGTTCCGATGAACTGGATGACGCTGCACGAAGTCGCCGTCAGTTGGCAGTGCGTTAGCCTCCTTGTCATTACCAGTTTACAGTCCCATTGAACTCCCCTTTGCACAAGTGAAATCGAACGCTGCAAAAGGAAACGCCAATTTTAAAAATGCTTACGTTGACAGTTATTTAAAAGGCAGTGGACTCCATCGACTCTGTGTTCAGAAAAGTTTTGTCCGTCATTTGGAGAAACTGCAGGAACCATGTTCTGCAAAATAAATTACGCAAGTTAAAGATGAAGACTGAGTCGGACTTACAGATACGTTTATCAAATACGTGGTGATGAGGGCTCGCGTATTAAATGCCGGTCAGCAGGCTAGAAGTCAGTACGCATCCGGAAGGTCCTGCGACCTATCATCTCGATGAAAATTATCGATTCTTTTTGTCCCAGAGCAAATGCTGAGTTAGTATCCAAATTCTCATGCAGCCCTCCCAATGCCAATATCAAAATTACGCCCTAAAAGGAACCCCCCCCCCCATATCAATATCAAAATTTGCCTTAATGACACCCTCCCAAGGCTTATATAGTAAATATCCAAAATTTTGCATGAACGCAGTAAGACTCAAACCAAGCTCTCTCCTTTCTCCACTTCCAAATGCCTTACCTACACTAAACCTGCTTCTGCCAGAAGGACGAGAGGGCACTGCCTGGGGACCTTCGTTGCCGCAAAACAAAATTTATGCCCCCTCCCGTTAAAACAGAACTGTTAATAGCTACTAGTCCACTTTCTCTTCTCTCTCTCTCTCACATTGACTTCGGCTTCAAAGGGTTAAGGATGAGTTGTAGGAAACCATGTTTGGCACAGACGAGAGACACTGCTGGTGATCTTGACAGAAAAGTTGGAAAGACCGAAAATGGTTAAATAGTGGGTAACTTTCGAAGAAACAATGGTGTCAACGAATGGAGAACGGTTGAGTGATCTTTATAAACAATGCCAGCTCAAGGTACAAATGGTTTTCTCTAACATATCTATAAAATACACTAGGGACAGACCTTTCCACCGACAAATGATCGCACGAGAGACTTCTGTTGATAACCAACTTCCTTTTCAAGTATAAGAACGCATTCCCGATGTTCCGTGAAGGTGTTTCAAGCCAGAATTGTGCATGCATTCCTTGTCTTTGGCTTTAGTTTTTATTGTGTGCCGTTTTTGTATACGCGACAATATTTAATAATTCTATTAAATTAATTGATACAGTAATTAAATTCGCGGACGGACGGAAGGTAAAAAATGTTTACAACATTCCGCTGACATGTTGCATGTCCTTGGTACTAGACTCGTTTATGAGAAGTTTACGATGAAAAATCGGTTTTCTAAAAATTTCATGCAGTCTCCGTGTTATATTCCGAAAGCTATTTCCAGATGGCTGCAGGTGTGCAGTGTGTGTTACGAAAAGACATGGCTATGTGTAATTAAAATACCGACTTTGTGTTCCGAAGGACATAACATACACATTCATGTGTTTTGATACGTTTGTGAAATGCGAAGATTCGACTCGACTTGACATGCTGAATGGTGTTCTAAAAACATTATCCCTTACTAAAATTGTACCCACTATTGAGCAGTATAATATTTGAGGGTGAGATGCCAGTGATCGAACTTGTTCGTTGAATTCCATGTAAATCCTGAATACTAAAAATACAAAAATTAGACGAAACACTAGAAAACTAGAAACCAATGGAGTTCTCCCTGTTGCTTCCATCCAGCAGGTATTCTGTACTTATAGTAAATACAGGGTTAAATTGTCTTCAAAAATTTGCTCGTGAATGAAACCCTTATGAAAAGACATAGATCGATCGTAATCTGTGAGAGAAACTCTCAGGTCCAAAGACGTTTCAGAACAGCGTAACAGAAGACGCCATCATCAAGGATATCGATATGTGAGTTGCAAATGTCCACCTCATTCGACAGTGCATCGGGTGTTACGAAAACGTTTGTGTCTGTATGCTTGCAAGATGCAAGTAGTGCGTGTAGGCAGTCACGATCTGAAGGACAGAATTGCAGCTGCTATTGCAATAGTTGATTTTGACATGCTGCATCTTACATGCAGCTTGAATATCGTTTGGACATGTACGTGTGACAATAGTGCCTATGTTTAATGAATGTAATGTTCAGAACAGACGACGCTCAGACAGTGTGTCTACGTCTTTTCATAAAGGCTTTTTACAGAACTGTAAAGATAATTTGTGTACACCTGTATGTACGAGGTGCGATCGGATAGTTTCCAGACTGTGTAAATAGAGGGCGAACCGGATGTAGTACGAGCTTCTGCCGCTAGGGGGTGCGGCCTACATTCATAGTAAATCAGTGTGCCAGCCGGTATCATCGAATTAGCATTTGTTTCTTAGTTACGGGCGTTTTGGTAGTGCATTACACCGACCCTCCTGCGATTTCGGAATGGCGTGTGCATCAAATTTTGCCAAAGACTCGCTAAAACGGCTACGGAAACCTATGAAATGCTAAAGCAAGCATTTGGGGAGTCCGCAATGGGTCGTGCACAAACTTTTGTTTGGCATTCACGTTTTAAAAATGACCGAACCTCTGTCGATGATGACGAGCGTTCTGGACTACCATCTTCGAGCACAACGCCCGAAAATGTTACGAAGATTCGGCAGGCCATTCACGAAGATCGACGTCGTACCATCAACGACTTGTGCGACATTGTTGGGATAGGCTATGGGACCTGTCAGCTGATTCTAAAAGAAGAACTCCACATGCGACGCATCCTGTCTGAAGACCAGAAGCAGAATCGACTTCTCGTTTGTCAGGAGCTCAAAGATCTTGAAAGAACCGACCCCAACTTCGTTTCTAAGCTCCGTGTGACTTCTTCCTCTTCCCGAAGATGAAAATTCAGCTAAAGGGAAGGAGATTTGAGACGATAGAAGAGATTCAGGCAGAATCGCAGATGGTGCTTGACAGGCTGACAAAGAAAGATTTCCAGGGATGCTTCCAGGCTTGGCAGCGGCGCTGGGATCGTTGTGTTCACTCCCAGGGGAACTACTTCGAGGGTGATGGATGAATTTAATACCTGAGATAAGTGTACGGGTTTTTATAGGCGCAGTCTAGAAACTTTCCGATCGCACCTCGTATTATGATGTGCTACATTTTCAAGTACTTCAGCCCACTTCCTATAAATAACAATCTATTGACTTTTTCTTTCAAGTCTGTGTTCGTCTCAAAAGTAAACTAGGATCGCTTTGCCTTTAGCAGAAGTTAAATACGTTTCTTCACTCTTGCTTTACGTATTCCAACTAATACCAGTTCTGCACAGGATTTCCCTAATTGATAGCAGGAGATCTCACCGCGAAGCGTGTGGACTTGAATTCTTGGATGATCACTGCTAGGGATTTGCTTCTGTGTGATTAAGCCAACAGAAACTCATACTTGATGGACTGGACTCCTGAAACCGCCGCTCCTTTCACATGTAATGCAACCTGACGCCTTGATATAGTGTTTGTCAAAGACTTCATCCTACGTTACATCTGATTGTATGTCCTGGTCGTCACCACATGCCGATATCCTTTCAGAACCTACCAGTCAGCCCAGACTATGCACAAATGGACTGGGATGCAATCCAGGCTTGAAATTTCACATCTCTCATAAATTGTACATTTTGACCATATACAGTGGATTCCGGTTAATTGGGACACATCGGGGCTAGAATACTTTGGCCCAATTAAGCGGCTGCCTCAATTATGCGAAGTTCCACATAAAGAGTTAAAAATGTTAAAAAAATAATTTAAATGAATTCTGGAACAAATGGTGTAGATCAGAGAAAAATATTTATGCTACTGATGGCCCAATTAATCAGAGCCTACTGTATTCTTTATTGTTTTCTTATGTGTTTGCACAATACCATTTCTGTGAATCTAAAATAATTTATATATTAAGCATCTTTTTATCCCATAGTTGATTGGTCTGAAATGTATTTATATTTGTTAGAAGCATGAAATTACAGCATCAGAAATTAAACAGATTGTAACGTACAGTGTTTGTATAAAAGTTTTCAGAATTCAATACTTATTCTTTTTCCGGTTTAACAATGTTTGTACATTTTCCGGTACCCTTTACGGGTCCCCAACTTTTTAGTTGGCCTGAAATATAGACGTTTGATAGGACTCCTTGGACGAGGGATCGGCCCGTCGATAGGCCTCTACCTGTACACAGGACAGCACAACACAGAAAAATGCAGACAAACATCCATGGCTTGAGTGGAATTCGAACCCATGGTCCCAGCGACCAAGCGGCACAAGGCCCACGCCTCAGACCGCGCGGTTACTTCGGACCCCAGAATTCAATACTGAACAGTAGATTAAATTTTCCTGTTGAGAATTATCTCAACAGCAGTGTGGATAATAATCTTCCCTTGTCATCAGAATCGGCATTTAATGTCTTGCCTGGACCAGGTTCCTCATGCTTGTGTAGAAGAAACTTCATCCACTCTTTGAGTTACACCAATTTTCAGCAGTCCAAATCTTGTGACTCCGTCGAGTGCAGTCGGCAGTGGGGGCCAGGTGGTGAAGAAGGTCCCTAACATGGGATTCTCCAGTGGCAGTTCTGCCACCAGTCAGAAGAAACCCAATGAATTGAGCCACCTTCCAAAGCGGCTTCCCGTGGACATTGAGTTCACAAATCTCGCCTACTCTATATCTGAAGGAAGAAGACGAGGTAAGTTTGGAAAGTGTGATGCGTTACTTAGTAACATTTTATGAAGACTTACCAACTAAATAACTAATTGACTTAGTAATTGGCTGAATAAGTAGTTATATATTATTATTATTTATTTGACTGCAAATGGGTTTTTACCCGGTGGCAGTGGTCCTACAATAAGACACAACAAAACATAAGACAACAAAAACAATAAGAAACAACAGAACAATGAGACAGAACAAAACAATAAGACACAAAAATCATAAGACAACAAAAACAATAAGAAACAAGAGAACAATGAAACAGAACAAAACAATAACACAAAAAACATAAGACAACACAAACAATAACAATAAGAAACAACAGAACAATGAGACACAACAAAACAGTAAGACAAAAAGACATAAGACACAACAAAACAATGAGACACAAAAAACATAAGGCACAACAAGAACAATAAGACACAACAAAGCAATGAGACACAACAATACAGTAAGACAAAAAGACATGACACAACAAAAACAATGAGACACAAAAAGCATAAGGCACAACAAGAACAATAAGACACAACAAAACAACACACCACACTCAAAATAAAACAGCTCATAATATTACAAAACCGTATAACCTAAAGTACATAACTTAAAAATTAATACCAACTAGACATAAGTCAGTAACAGTAATGAATCACACGTTTCATCAGGACCTTCTCTTCACTTCACTACACTTATGAAGCCTTCCCATCCTCACCCCAATTTACCCCCCTTCACTGCACCCACCCATCTATTCCCTTTACTGCACCTCATTTATCACTTTCCTAACCTTCTTCCTAAACGTACTTGGTTTACAGGAGAGAGTCCCTAAAACCTCAGCAGGTAGCTGGTTCCAGAGTTGGATGGTCCTATTTACAAAGGAATATTTTCCGATATCTGTTCTTTGTTTTCTGCTCCTAACTTTCCGAATATGATCGACTCTGCTCAGGTAGTATGGCCTTTGCAATCTGTCACCTATAGCTTTCCATGCCCGATCTCCCGTGTACGCCTTGAAGAGAGCACATATTCGTGCTATCTTTCTACGCTGTGCCAGGGTTTCCCAGTTCGAATCGCTCCTGTGATATGCAAATTTACATGCTTTCCTTTGCACCCGTTCTAACGCATTTATCTGCCCCTCCCTGTAAGGATCCCAGCACGCCGCCCCATATTCCAGAATCGGACGCACTAGTGAATACTATGTAAACTATGAACTATGTAAATAATCATCTAGTAACTAAGAAACCAACCAGCTTTCTAACTAACTCTGTGGCTAACTCACCCTTCTATGTAATAAGAACAAGAATTTATATCCAGAAATAAAGGCAGCCACAATGTAAACTTGACTACTGATCTCACTGCGAGCTTTGGGCAGAGGCGTCTTTGCTTCTTATAATGTTTATGCTAGCCAATGACAACACGTCTCTTTCTGTTTCAGGGTACAAAACTATCCTTAAAAACATTAGTGGGAAGTTCCGGTCAAGTGAACTGACTGCAATCATGGGACCATCGGGAGCTGGGAAGAGTACCCTCATGAACATTCTTGCTGGCTACAAGTGGGTAACTTTCTTCGTGCGTTCATTCCAAAAATCTAAAAACTGACATAAAATTACAATTACATTCACTGTGTGCCACATACGGATGAAACAAAAAAAAATATACAGAACATTTAATTTGGTACCCATGTATACGTGGGAGGATAATATAGAATTTGATTTTGGGTTGGTCATGAGAACACGAGCTTGTAATGTACAGGCTCAGGATTTGGCTTTTGTGTGGACGGTGATGAAACGTAGGTTTTGTACCAAGAGGCAGCTCTTTTGAATACGTGGATAATATCCGTTGTTTGAGTAGCCGGGTGTTACGTAGTTATTAGCTGTCAAACTGTGTCAGTGTGTAAGAGATAGCAAAAGTTTGTAACACTGTTACTTTCTGTTCTCTAGAACGTCACATTTTAATGGAACTCTGCTTATAAATGGGAAGGAGCGCAAGCTGCGGCACTTCAGGAAGATGTCATGTTACATTATGCAGGACGATCAACTGATGCCTCATCTTACTGTCCGTGAAGCTATGACAGTCTCTGCTAATCTAAAACTGGGCAAACAGACTTCAAGCAATGCCAAACGTATCGTCGTAAGTAAAGCTCTATGGACTGCGTATGAATATCTTACTGAATTTAGGAATAAATTATGTCTAGTATATCTTCTGCTGACCTTCCTACAACGAACCCCGCGCACCTCTGTAGCAGGCACCGAAAGTTGTTCGTCGATAGCTTAATTTCCTCTGCGTGAAAGAAAGTCACATGAATAATTATGTGTTGACTACAGTATAATTTTTTTAATCAGCGTACATCATTTCAGGATCCTATATTAAGTGGTGCTATTGTCGCCCAAACCTTGCAACTTTATATGTCTGCCATGTTGGTATTACTGATTGTAGGAACTTAAAAAGTATGAATTTGAGGTAGCCTCCAGTGGCACAGTATCCATACTAGATTCTATCAGAATCTGTCTAGCAGGTCTCAAGCTGAAACAAGTGGACGGACTGACACGATCAGCCCAATATCAGTTTGTTTAAACTCTGCAAAGAATGCACAAAGGGAGTCTGATCTGTAACCATGATGAAAGGTCCATGTGGCTGATTCCAGCTAATTTATCTACCTTTTTGTCCATTTACTTCCAAGACGGGCTCAAGGGGTTGAATGGCACACTTCTTGGCCTTCGAACCGTGGATAAATCAAATTGCCAGAAAGACAGGAATATCAGAAATATCACCAAGTCAGATTGATGGGATAGCGCTTTACCATTATCTGTGATTATTAGTACACAGTTGGTTAGTGCATAATGGAATAACAGTATAAGTGTACAAATTGTGTTAAGACTCAGGATACAATTTTTTATTGTCCTGTGTTTCGTTCGGTATATTAGTATTTTTGTACCATACGGTTGTTATTGCAATTCTTGTCTCATCAGTGGTCATGATAGTGCACTTTTACTGTATTTGCCCAGATTGAAGAAATAATGGAGACACTTGGACTTGTGGAATGTTGCAACACTCGAACTACAAACCTCTCTGGGGGACAGCGGAAGCGCCTTTCTATTGCCTTAGAGCTTGTGAATAATCCACCAGTAATGTTCTTTGATGAACCAACAAGGTGAGACTTAATGCGACATATCAAAGGTCTTACAACTCTTGAAATGGGGGTAAGATACAGTGATTTATTCAGAAGAGATTAAATCTGAAAACCTGAAATAACAAGAAGTTCTGAACAGATCTTCTGATGCCCACAATCCTTCATCCTTCTGTGAGTTTCCACTAAAATGCACATTCTTTACCTTTGATTTGGGTAGAACGCATGTATACTTACATTTTTTTATGTCTGTTGTTACCAGTAATTTAATGAAAAATTTTACATTTGTTACACCTTAGATTACATACATACATTTTTATTACATTCCGTAGATCCATAAGATAGTCAGATGACAATAGGATGTGGACAAATTCATAATAATAATACAATACATATTATAACGTACAATTCATACTGTTATATAAATAAATCTCACATAATACAACAAAAGGTTCACCTAAAGCAATGAAAAGTTACAAATAAATCTACCCATTACATACAGAAGATAAATTATCACTTATTTGTAAACAACAGAAATTTATTGAGAGAGTAAAAGGAGTGTGTAATTAAGTATCTTTTTAATGCTAATGATTCTGCTGGCTTTCTGTAGTGCCATCAGCTACTAATATCAACAGAGAAATAAATTAACTGTAGCGTTTCATACCAGTATGCAGCACTTACAGTGGATAGAGAAAGAACACAAGAGCAAAAAGTATCCTGCTCATGATTGTGTTGATTCAGGCTGGCCACCATCTTGGGGAATAGAGTAGTGATAGTGTGAACCAGCCTGATTTTAAATTTAAATGCCTCAAATCTTTTATGTGCAAAATTGTTTTGCCTGAAGCACCAACATTCAGCAAAACATGGTCTTATGTTTCTTTGACATGTGGGGTTGTTGACATATTTAGAGTTAAACAATATAATCCCAACTTTATCCTTGATGGGTTCAACCATTCAGTAGCCAAAGATGTATCATTCATTTTGGGAATCCAGAAGGAAATATGAATTTGTTTAGGTTGCAGATTTCATCAAAAGAAATCATTACTGTAAACCAGTAGTCCCCAACGCGGTGCCCGCCAAGGCTTTTTTGGGCGCCCGCGTTGTTACGGCAAGAGGTTATACTGAATAACGAAGGCCGTTTAACCATGAACATTATAAAATCAAAGCACAGATCTCGACTTACTGATGCCCATCTTGACGATTGTTTGCGAGCAGCAACAACATCCTACACTCCCAAATTTGAAAAACTGGCCAATGAAATGCAACTTCCCACTTGAGTAATAATTATTGTACTTATAAAACTACGTATTTTTGATTGTGTGGTTTCTTGTATCATTAAACGTCATGTTGCTTTGCTTATTATTTGGTGTCCATATCTTATTTGTCCAGAGAAAAGAAAATTTGGCTTTGTTAATTGGTTGATGCCTGCCACGATCTCATAAACTCTCAAATGTGCCCATAGGCAGAAAAAGGTTGGCGACCTCTGCAGTAAGCAGTTGAGTATTTGTCATTTAATCTTCTTGTACTGAGATGAAGTCAGCACTGATTAGGCATGATGTATCAGAGCAACAGGTCAGGCCCAAACAACATAATGCACAGAAAGAAAGATCCGTGGTCATGCTCAACTACAAAATAATGATATTCACTGTGACATATACACAGCATGTTAATGTGAGGAATGATGATATTCTTCTGGGTTTTGGCATACAGTCTACATGATGCCAGAACCCAAAATGGCATCATCATTTTCCTCACCTTGTAAACTGCAGTTCTAACATAAGTAATAATTGATCACTGTTGCAGTGGTTTGGACAGCTTGTCAAGTTTCCAGTGCCTCTCCCTGTTGAAGTCCCTGGCTCAAGGTGGACGCACAATCATCTGTACCATTCACCAGCCGAGTGCCAGGCTTTTTGAGATGTTTGACCACTTATTGATTGTAGCTGAAGGACAATGTATCTACCAGGGCAGTGTTCAGGGGCTAGTGCCCTTTCTTTCCTCGGTGGGATTTGAATGTCCGAGCTACCACAATCCAGCAGACTACGGTATGTATCCGATTGAGGAGTAATGTTCCTTCAGAATTGTTCTCCTGTCGTAATTTTAGTTCAGAATTCATAACAGTCCTGTGATATAGTTTATGTTTATGGAAGGGACATGTGACTGTCAACTTCACAGTTTGAACAAATTAATACTTGTTCACAAACGTGCAATTACAGTTAAACAGATGTATGATTACATTTACCATGAATCTGAACAGTAAAGTGTGATTCATTTAAATATTGGGGGAATATGCATGTTAGATGTATTATATTCACAATAATGTAGAGCTCAGACCAGGTGATACATATATTTTTATAATGCAAAAAGTTTTTTAGTTTCTTCTTTAAGCAATTAATAGCCATGGATCATGACTGAACTGGCTGTGTGTGTGTCACAGTAGTTTACTGCTAAATCATTGTTAACCTCTGAGTGATGGTCTGGCTGGCAGTCCGGCTTACAGGCATTAATTTTGCCCTCCTCTGTAATAAAGGTAATGAATTTAGGGTGAAATTGCCACTTACTATTATGCCGCAGAAATAAATAAATATGAATTTGTAACAACGATCATGAATATGAGTGTATGCTAACATCGTATCATGGCATAACAAATGAGAGACAGAAACATGTTTTAAGCTCAGTAGACGAGCTGTCAGAACAATAATCATAGCTATAATTTTGTGGTAATTCTGTAAGATCGTGGTCATGTAACCAGTGATGTGCAGTCTCCCAGGCCTCTGCCAGACTAAATTTCCCCCATACAAGCTGTGCTGAAAGGCCTGAGGAAGCAAAGGAAATATCAGTAGACACAAAGAAAGTTGAAGAAAATTAGATATTGTTTCTGCTGCTTTCTCCCAGACTGTACATCACCAGTTAAGGTTAGAAAAGTGGCAGATAATGTCGAGAAAAGAAGGACTAGTGTCAAATAGGATCTATCAAAAGGTGTGAACGTCGTGGTTGACTCCTGCTTTGTAGTTGGGAGATCCAAGGCTGTTATGATGATGGTGTTATAAGATGGCATGAAACTACCACCATATTTGATGCTTAATTGGAAAACTGTGCCTGAGGAGCAGCTGCTTGTGCTGTTTGCATTTGAGGTAGTTTGGCTTGACGCTACAGATCATGTCATACCAATTGCTTCCGGTTTCCAGTGATGGAAGTGGCTTGTGGCGAGCATGGTGAGTGCATTCCTAAGCTGGTGATGGCTGTGAACAGTGGAAAGTGCAACAATCTAAATCAACAGCAGTCTGCATCTAATGTGACAGAAACGTGCATAGCTAATGATAACGTCAAGGACAACACTGACAGTAAGTGGAAGCGTTAGACTAGCTGCATCAGTTCTAACAGAGTCAATCGAAACTGAAACTTATACATGTTAGCCTATTACTACTTTGCCCCTCTCTCTTATGTGTTACTGTTTTTCTTAGTACAGCAAGAATCAGATGTAAGAATTTATGACCAGTAACGACAAGTCTGTTTTTACATATGGTTTTTATGCGTGGTTAATATATCGTTGTTAAATATAGGAGTATTTATGGTTGTAATGAGAGTGCCGTTTCCCTATTCTTGATATAGTGGGTGTTTTCGATTGCTCTCTCCAGTCATGTAGGTGCAGTGCCAATGTGCACATAGTTATTTAATTATTTTTTACAAAGTGAGTATGACCATTCCCCATAACTGCAAAAAATTGCTTTTGGTAATGTGGCTTAGTCAGTAATGCTATTCTGATTCAGCTGCATCCCACTGGTATTGTCAGTGATCATCATTAAACTGAAAACATAATTTTTTAGATGGTTGCCAACAAACATTTTATTTCTGATATGACTGAAAGGTGCAAAGGGAAGTGACCAGCCATGTACGAGTGGCGACAGTAATGTGTCAGTTTGTCTGCTAGTTCAGTCATTTAATATAAGCTGAAATACAGACTGAGGATTCTTAAAGTTAACCTGGAATATTTTTCTTGCTTTAGAACCACCCCTTAGTAGATCTTGTGACTAGTCACCTTCAATAAACTGTCTTTACATTTGAATTTTCAGATGATTTTACTCTTTGCATTTGTTCATGTACAAATAAATGAATGCTCATTATTCTCTGCAGCCACTTGACATTTGACAACAGATTGAATGTCTATTCCTCTATTACAGTCATTAATGACAACACAAAAATTTTAGGTATTCAGCATTCTTTCATTTCCATTCTGTATAAGCGCTGTGTGTCAGATAACAATTGTGATTTAGCAGTTACAACACTGACCTCTAATGTTTATTTTTATAAAAGTTTTAAAAGCAGTGCAACTTTAAAAAAACTGAAAATACTTCACAAATATAACAGGTTATGTCTGCCTTCTAGGAATGTAACAACTGATTTGTCATTTATAACTGTAATCGATAATTTCGATATGTATGTTGTCAACCTAGATTAGAGATACTACATCGCTTCTACTTATGTAGACACCACGTTTGTTCTATATTGCACACATTGTGCATCCCATGTTTGTTCAAAGGTTAACACTAACTCATTCGAGGTATGCATTCTTGCAGATGTCAAAGTAACATAAATGTCTTATTTTTGTGAAGTTATACAAGTACTAGCAGAGTGTGTAGAGTCTGAAGTGTAGTATTTTGAAGGCAACTGAATCAACAATCATCTTAGTGCTGCCAGAATCGAGACAGGCTTCTGTGATGGAATTGTTTGAGTTCCACATACTTTCCATTCAGGTATTGGTGTTTTATATATTTGCAGGGCTACTTCCAAATGGCATGCCTGAGTGCATGACTGGAGGCACAGTGTCAGTTCCAGGAGTGGCCTCTACCACGTCTATTTTTGACTCAGATGAGAATCTCAAGCATTGCAAACAGAATACAGAGTTCCCAACTTCCAGTTTTCTACAGTTCTACATCCTACTTAAACGAACATTCTTATCCACCATGAGGGATCAGGTGAGCAATATCTGTAGCCCAGTGATGTTAACGTTTTATAGTTCTACGTCCTGTTTAAATGTGCATTCCAGTTTAGAACTTGGGAACCAGATCAGTTATGTCTGTAATTCTAGATCCTTCATGCGGCTCAAATGAACAGTACTGTCCACTGTGATCATACTCAAGTTAATATCTTTCCAGATATACATATCTCTCTGAAGTGTGAAATCAGGTAAATAATTTCTAATAATGTTGAAACTTTACATTTCTTTCTTTCTTTCTTTTTCAGACATTGACACAGATGAGGTTTTTCTCTCACATAGTGGTCGGCCTGCTCATAGGGATGATTTACTTTGGCATTGGCAATGAAGCCTCTAAAGTAATGAGCAATTCTGGGTGCATTTTCTTCACCATACTTTTTCTAATGTTCACTGCCATGATGCCAACCATTCTCACATGTAAGTGATTTTTGTTTTCATTGTTGTTAGAGCCCTGAATGACAAAATGTGAAGGTAAAGTGGTTGTGACCTGCTTGAAACACTATTCCACAGTTTGCTTGAAGGAACACTACTACAAGAAACATCAGTCAGAATAACTGGTCTCTGGACTGAAGCGGGAAGACAGAATATTCAAAACAGAGGGAATGTGAGTGTATGGCATCTGGGAGCTACATACTTGGTTGAAATCCTGGCTAGTGCTAGTTGTTCTAACCATGGTCTTTCATGGTTTGTTTTAGGTTCTCCCAACACAGATAATAACTTCAAGGAAAGGAACTTATGCCTAACTAACTCCACAGAGCATAAACCTTCGTGAGAAGTTAATAGTTGCCTAGCCAATTAAATTGCCTACCTTTTGTATGCACTGTTACTCATCTTTCTATATGTGTTGCATTCATCTCCTTCATAGGACCACTCTTATAATGTTTGGTGTGGACAACAAATTATTGATATCCTAATTATGCAATTTTTCCGGCCTCCCATTACTTCCGCTTAGATACCTCTCAATGATTTGTTGTCTGTAAATACCTAGTACTTGGAAGACACTGCTGCTGTGTACAGTGAAACCTCGATGCATCGTTTTCGGCGGGGGTGGGAAATAAAAACGATGAATGCGGGAAAACGATAGATGCGGGAAAGCATTAAAAATTTAAAAAAAACAATGTTTCTCTTTCAAAGTTACTTCTTTTTACCAAAAAAGTCTTTAATGGACAACTGGTTTGTCGAAACTTTACGTTTTAGACCAAACAGAGCACTTTCCACGTTCAAAATGTTTTCCTCGTCACGTTCACTAATATTAAGCGCATAAAAGAACGACTTCACTTTCGCCAATGCAGGGTGTGCTTCGGCAAAACTCGGCAAAGCTTCGGGCTCGCATTCGTCCTCTTCCTCACCACTCCCACCCCCTTTGCGAACAATAACAGGAAGAATGGAAATACTATTACTGACGAACTCAACGAAACGTAGCTGTAGAAGACCCTGAACCGCTGGAAACGAGATGAATCAGAAGAATGAAAAGTGCCGCCAACCTTTCCTTTGTACTTGTAATAAAAGCATTTGTGAAGAAATTCACACTGCACATGCCATCTGGCATCGCTGGAACGAAATATGAGTGCACCCTAATTAAAATCGTAAAATTTCTGACAATGAGCACCGCCATTCACTCCAACTATCACCCCTGCACCGCTGACCCTCATTCCAAAAGAATGTGCTGGTTGGGCGACATAACAGGTTACCGCTACTATGTATTCCAAAAACATTATGCGTCTTTCGGTATTAATTTATCTCTAAACCCAGCATTTTAAATTCTCAGAAACGATTATTGCGGGAAAATTGTGGGCCGGGACTAAGATTTTTGAACGATCGATGCGATAAAACGATAGTTCGAGGAACGATAGAAGCTGGAAAATGTAACATTATTTTATATGGGATGTATTCGGGACCGAACAAAACGGACGATGCATCCGGGAAAACGATAGTTCCGGGAACGATGGATAGAGGTTTCACTGTAGTGATTTGAAACTAAAAAGAGCTCATTTCAGCTTCTCATTAATAAAGATCAATACAGAAATCAGTAGTCTGATAACACCCAATTTCTTTGATTTCATATGAAGCATAAGAGCATAACTAAGTGATGTTTTATATCAAGTGTACTAGATAAAATAACACATAATTCTGCGATGGTTATTTTGTTTCTATTTACCATGTAATGTTCAGAAGACATCAGCTGCTTTAGAGAAGTTTACTATGTAGATGTTATAATGTATCATTTGCAAGTGTTTCCTACAGATGAAACGACTGATGTTTGTTATTTTGTTTTGTGTAAAGTTCCAGTAGAAATGGCCGTGTTTATGAGAGAACATTTAAACTACTGGTACTCCCTGAAGTCTTTCTACTTTGCAAAAACAATGGCAGACCTTCCTTTTCAGGTAAGAATCAGTCACAAAATGATGGAGTTGCCTTTGACTTCCAAAGCATTGCTTTTGTCAGATACGCTTCATGTTAGAGTTTTCTTATTTCATGCTGTTCTGTCAGCCTCAACTGTGATGATTGATTACAGATTGTGTTTTCAATCATCTACGTAGTGATTGTTTACTTCATGACATCACAACCACCTGAAGTGATGCGGTTCATGATGCTACTTACCATGTGCATTCTCACATCTGTTGTCGCTCAAAGCCTTGGTCTCCTCATAGGAGCAGCCATGAGTGTGGAGGTATGTATCATTTTCTGGTCACAGTTCAGGGTTGGTGATCTAGGGTTAAGGACTGCTGTGGTAATGGTCTCAGATTCACATCTAAGAAGTTGCAATGTAAATTATTCTTTCACCTCTGGGAAAGTCAAAGTTTTGTACGTGTGGAGTATGTGAGACTTCTGCGAAAGCCCCGCCAGTTTTCATCACCCTATGTTGTGAGGAAGTGGAATCCTGTCCTCATAACTGAATTATTTCACTCTTTCCAGGTTGTAAAAGGTCAGAAATATCAGAATTATGTAAATATGACCATACAATAACTTTTAGAACACTTGCCTATAATATATTTTATAGGGTTGAATGGTCAGAGTAATGGTGGGATGCACAAGAAGTATCAGACAGTATGCAGGCTTGTTTATAATCTTGAAAAACAAAATTCTATACATGAAGCATGAGATTTATGAGAATTTTTTAATTATGTACTTTCCTTTATTATTGAACATGGACTTCTGTGTGATGATCACTTAAAAGACTTTTAATGTCATAATCCAGGAGACCACTTTTGACATTTTTAGTTCCATGGGAACCTAAGAACTCAGATTTGTTGTTACTACAACCATCAACTCGAATCATTTAGTTAAAGTGTGATGTTTCTTTCAAGTATAAATCTATAGCACTGCTCCTATGAAACTCTTGAACGTACTTGCATTCATACTATATGAAACCTTAACAAAGGGAACCATTCAGATTACAGGTAAGTATGTTTATTCCTTGTCATTATTCAGAAATATTTTAATGAATTATTTAGCAAATTGCAGAATTTAAATTTTCCTGTAAAAATAGTTTTCAGAGAACAAATTTGCTCCTGGCCTGTTCTGTAAAAATATAATTTTACAGTGCAGTATTTTCATTTCAGAATGGAATGTTTTTTGGGCCAGTAGCCACAGTGCCAATTCTTCTGTTTTCTGGTTTCTTTGTGAACTTCAACACAATACCTGGCTATCTGCAGTGGGTGACATATGTTAGTTACATTCGATATGGCTTTGAGGGAGCGATGATATCTATATATGGTTATGGGCGTGAGAACCTGTCCTGCTCAGAAGAATACTGCCACTTCAGGAACTCAACAATGTTCCTTGAGGAGATGGACATGGCAAGAGCAGAGTACTGGATAGATGCGGTTGCCCTCGCTGGTTTCTTTCTCCTGCTCCGTTGTGTTGCTTATCTTGTACTTCGTTTGAAACTACGCTTGATGAAATGAAAAAGACAAATCAGTGGCCAATCATGAAGCACAATTCAATTAAGTTTAATTCTTAACTCCTGTGTTGCTATGACAGTGAGTTGCAGTTAAGAATTAAAATGTAGATAATTTATTGTGATATGCCAATTGTAACATCTTTGTGCATTGTAAAGTCTGTTTATAATGCAAATGAAATGTGACCATTATGGAGAATAATGTCAACATATTTACTGCTAGGCATATAAAAGCAGGCCTTAATTAAATACATGGGCTTAAAGCCCCTGGGTGAGGTTTTGAAGTGTCTGAAAATTATATTTTACTAATTTCAGAAAAGGAGATATGATAAATTTATATTAGTTTTAGTAACTTTGAGGATGTGGTCCCATGCCTTCAGGATGTAGAACTCCACACTGAGCACAAAAATATTTGCTGTCCTGTTGATGTTCTTTTGAGAAAGAAGAAAAACGTTTGCACCTTTAGTAGACTTTGAGGTTATGGTGTGAGCAGCCTTCATTGATTGTCTAGCTCTGTGTAGTTTATGGATTACCAGCGTGTTTGAAAAATGATTCCTTTGCCTTTGGTTAAAGCTGGCATACTGCAGAAGATAAAAGAATAATCCCTTCTGCAAATATGTTAGTGTTTTGTTCTTGATAATCCAAAATATACTAAACAGTTTAGTTCACATTATCTGTATAAATATCAAAGATTCACTTTGGCTTCACCTTTGATGTGCCTGCCCTTTTACACACGTCATCTGAATTTTCTGCTGTGTGTTCTGCTACTACACCATTCTTTGATATTCTGTGACTATACTTTCATGGAACTCATAAAAAACCCACAAAAAACTGAAGGCCAAGAGATCAGCTGAGAACTCTGTACAGTGCCAACACACAACTGCACATGTCTGTGATCTGTTATGTAGACAGCACTGGATGAACAAGTATTACTGTGCATTGTAAAAATAAGGGAGCAGACAGGAGGAAAAGCCACCAGACATTTTATAATGCGTTGATATGTAAATGAAAACTTCATGCAACTTTATACATATGTGATGCCATTTTCCCAGTAGTATTTATGTTATAAGGAATGATGTGCTAAATCAGGGGATTTCAGTGTGGGCAATAAATAATAAAAAAACATGATTTTGGCAGTAAATGTGTTACAATAGTACCACAAAGAACTTTGAACTGTTGATGACAGAGTGTTTATTTGAGAACAGTATCTTAGCACATCCGATGTTTACTTCATTGGCCTATGAAATGGTTGTTTGAAAGCATGTTTACAAAGCTGTGGAACACATTTTGTTTACAAAAATATTAATTTATTTTTTATTTATTTACAAGTTCCAAGAATCCAATAGTGGATATAGAACACGTCACAAACTCAAGTATAAAAACATAAAATACATACATTAAAAAATTACATCTAGACAAGCAGCGTACTAAATTCAAGACAATATAATTAGTATTTTTATTACAATAGTTATCAAATTAAGTACTCATTCACAGTGTAAAACGAGTGAGTAATTAAGAAATGCCTTAATGCAACCTTAAACTTTTTAAAATTATTTGAGGTATTCTTAACCTCTGTGGGTAATTTATTAAATATCTTTATACCCGCATAGTGAACTCCTTTCTGATAAATAGTTAAATTGGCTTGGGGTAGATACAAATTTTGTCTCTGTCTAGTATCAATAGTATGAGAGTCAATGTTTGATGGAAAGAGTTTTGTTTTGTAATACAAACAATAATAAAGAAAATATATATTGTGATGCCAACGGTAAGATATCTAATTCTTTGAATATATTTCTACACGATACTCTATTGCTACATCCCATCATTGTTCTAATTGCCTTTTTCTGAAGGAGAAAAATAGTGTAACTACTAGATGAATTTCCCCAGAAAATGATGCCATAGCTCATTAAGGAATGAAAGAAAGCATAATAAATTGTCTTTAGTACTGAAATAGACATGAGTCCTGCAGTAGTTACCATTATTTTGGAAGAACAGAATTCCTTTATCTTATACCCTTTTCTAATGTGCTCATCCATAACTTTGGTACCATCAACAAGACTATATGGTATCACAATCCAGAGAACCGTAATTTGAATTCTCAATACTGAGGAAAACTTAAATCTCATAAAACTTGTGGAGCTCGATTTTGTGGCAAGGATAGGGATTTTTTCAGAGACTTCACATCCATGTTGGGTCTTGTTTCCTATTTAATATGTGTGAGTGGCTCTTTTGTTGTAGGTAATGTAGCAGGTACATGACTCTCCCTATTCACCTCCATATATTAGAGGCTAGAAATGCAAGGAGCTTCTCTTCCACTCTCCCTGTGTGAATTTAATTTTGTGATGCTTAAGTACGGAGATGACTTCAACAAATATTACTTCTTGTCACAGATAATTGGTTGCTATATCTGTCACTACAAAAAGTATTACATATTTTTTACATTGATGGTTGGAATGTAATAGTCTGGGGGAAACCCGGGTAGCATAAGTATACCCTGGTATCACTGCCATTCATTTCCCTAAACATAAGTGAATGAGGCTTCACCAAGTTCAGGACATAGGGAATATGCTGCAAAGCATGGCTGTGGAGTCGGAAGCAATTTTAGGTGGAGTCTGAGTCAGTAAATATGTACCGACTCTGACGATATAAAATCTTAAGAAAATACTATTTTAACACTTTCGCTAGTGTGTGAGCTGCCGGCGGCTTCGTGCTTAGGGAGATTCAATGATGCATTGAGCCACACGGTGTGGGAATAATACTTTGTAACTTTGGCTCTGTTACCTTAAGAATACAAACTGTCTACAAATCAACCGATTTCTGCAATAACCATTAGACTTATATTTAAATATAGGTTGTAAGTATAAAAAGTAGTCTGATGATTCACGTGGTGGTGATGAAATATATTATGGTATCATTTATGATTTTAGTAGGTTTACCATTATTGATAATACATATTGAACTTTTATGAAGAAGTTGGAGTCGAAGGTTTTAGTATCACCTCCACAGCCCTGCTACAAAGAAATCTGGTTTGGCATGTAACTGTGCTTCATTCATATGGGCAGAGACTAGGGACCAGGATACCTCTCTGTTCCCAAAGTGGCTAGAGAAGGTAAAGAGATATCTTGCTAATACAAGCATTGTACTTAAATAAAGGAATGTACCATTTTGACACAGTTTTATGATACATGAGAATCCTGCCCTAAATACACAAATATTTACAAATAAAAGTGAATTTCAGAAACTTATTTGTTGGCCATGATAGTTCATGCCAGGTTCCTTTCTTCATATCTGACTACCATTTTGTTCAATATGCCTTTTTTTTGTCATGAATGGAGTTAAACAGTCTTCATTAATTAAATATGATAATAAACCTAACCTATAAAAGAGTTTGTTTTCCCTCTTGGTTACAATTAAACATATTTTAATATGTCAAGCTTACCTACTAATATTAATATCCTCCTTTTATTCTAAGGAATGAGTGGCACAATGGTCCTGAACACACACACACACACTAAAATTAATAGTTGGCACACTACATCTGTCCTATATAAAGTCAGAGATGATAATTGGCTCTGACATCTGAGAACCCTGCATAACCTATTTTGTGGCCATATTGAATTTAGAAAGAATGCCAAGTTGCCATTCTCATGAAAGGTAAAGCAATTTGTAACCGAACTCTGAAGGTAGTTGATCAAATAAACAGAATCTGCAGAGTTTCGTTTTCATGTTGCTCTCAAGAGTAATTATGGCAATGGGAAACTTTTACAACTATATTATGTATGTTCTTCACAAATTATAACTCACTGCTACAGAAATAGAAATGTATCTAAACCTATGCTATATGCTACATGCTACTGTGATGCACGGCCAGCTGATCTGTGTGAATGCCATGACACACAAAGGTCAGAAACATATTTTGACTTTGGAGAGAAGCTTTCACATAACTGTGCATTCATAGAGAATTCAGATTTTGTTTGTAATGGAATATTTACAAATGGTTGCTAATTATATACACATATGTTGCTGTTATTATTATTAAAACTAGCTTCATGAATATAAACATGGAGGGACATAGAAATGCCTGGAAAGGACACTACAGAATATCCTCTTCTGCCTAATGCTGGTACCACATTCCAGAAATATGACATCCATACAGACTTTCATCTTTCAGGAATTATAAAATGTTTCACAAATATAATAAAATTTTGACATTTATCATACTGGATTCTTCATCTCTTTTGTCAATATTCATTTTAATTTGTAAGACATTTAAATGAAACCAACCAATGATGAATTGTGGCCTAGAAGTCAGATCATGCATTAATGCAATATTATTAAATTCACCCAACAATTATACTACAACACTAAGATATTGTAACAATGACCTGCTGCTGCTCTTATATAGTAAGAATTTTTTTTATATTCCTCTGGTTATAATGATCTGGCAGTGCTTTGCTATCGAGAATGGAGCATTTGTGATTGAATCCAGCCAAATTCTTAACCTGAAGAACTTCAGCTGAAGTTAGATAACCTTAAGTTTTCAGCTTTTGGGGATTTACTTTGTCTTGCCTTGAAGGTGTTCATATATTTGGAAAAACAATATACTTGCATTAACCCTGAAGTTGGTATCTGCAGTGTTTAAAAAAGACAATGGAATACCTTCAGCATGATGTAGTTAATCATCAAAAACCAAAGTTACGCAACCCATGCTAACCTAAACTGTACTAACTTGCAAATGAAATCAAAGCTAACCATGAAAGAGAACATATATATGGGATCAGAGACCATCCTGGAATTTGGTGATGAGGTACTGTAACCTGCACTTTAACAACATTATTTTATGAAAATCAAACTAAAATTTTCAACACACAGAATCTCAGTAATGAAAACTAGACAAGATGGTTTTAATAAAGGGCTGAATATGATATTTAGTTATGACTGCTCTAATTACATGTGAATATGATGACAATTCTTTATTAAACTTGTCATTTTTTGTACATTTGCAATATTTAATGTTGTTTGTGTGACTGTCTTCATGTATGGTTTGAATATAAATCAAATACCTGACTGTGCAAATATATTTATATATATATATATAAAGATTCAATAGATACAGTCCATACTGGAGTGCACAGTTTCTGTATTTGTATTTTGTAGTTTGACATTCTGAATACTTACATCTTTACATATGTGACAAATTTCATCCAAAACCATCCATTAGTTCTTGATTTTAATCAAGCAGACAGACAAACAAGACCAGCTCTGTATGTGTTCAGTTCACACACGTCATGCAAAGAATGCACAATAACCAAGAGAAGTATTAAGTTAATTTACAGGCAACTGTTACTGTTGCATTAAATTGTTATACCAGTAATAAGCAAGCATTGATATATTGGCCAGATAATGGCTTTGTAACAAATGAATTTTTTCATTACAGTGACCATTAACCTTTTCAGGTGAGTTTGTTTTATCATTTGACATCCTATCAATTCTGAAGCATATTTTTAACATTTGAAATAATCTGTCTGATAATGGGTTAGAATGTGACAGCCCTAAATTTGGGCTGGACATCTTTTCAGGTCAGTTTTCATTTAATTTTCTTACAAATTTTAAATTATTTGTCACGTTCTTACCCTGAATTTAATGTGATTTTCCATACGTGAAACTAAACATAACAAGAATACCTTAATCAACAGACTTGATTATGTCCTCTGGACTAATTTTGTGAAAATGTGTTTGGTGTTGGAGCTACTCCCTCATTATAAACAGTAGCAACGTGATGATCATGTTAACTTTTGAGGTTAAAACAATACAAGCACTATGAAATGTAGAGTAATGAAATTTTATGTGGTGACAGATCTTTGAGAAGTATGCAACTTTCATTAAGATGTTTTTTTATATTGATATAATAACTTATGAATAATTTAATTTTCACATGTTCTCCTTTGTAATATGAGAAAAGGAAATTTAAACTCCCATAATATAGGTCTGCCAGCTGTCTGACCTTTCAATCCATAGTTAACACATTGCAGTATGTTAATGCAACACAAGGACAATAATGGTTAAATTTTTAATGATGAGATGTTACAACATACCTACATGTATCTGCAGTACTGAACCACACAAAGTCTAATCTTTTAGAACTTTAAAACACATCATGCCTATGGCAAGTGCACTTATTGCCATAATTTCTCATAAAAATGTTTGTTGTTATAGAGTGATAAGTAAAATGCCAATACAATTCAGCCAAGTCAGTCAGGGTTTTTTAATAAAAATTGTTCAGTATCATTAAATGTGTTAGACACGGATGAACTCAAAATAAAGCATTTTACTGTAAGTTGTGTGCAAAGAATGAATGGAAGCTTGCCAGTTCTGGTTTTATGTGAGATTTAACTTTATAACAACTTACATATTGATTTCTAATTATAAAACATTTACAGGCTGTTGTATTTTAAAATCTTCATATTCCACAAAATGTTGCAAATTGACTATCTGAGTGACAGTCAGCACCTGAAGAAGATGTGTTTCAGGCATTACTTCAAGAAATTGTAGTTAATATGTAGAGGCCTTGTTGTTGTAATTGTCAAACATCAACAGTATAAAATATTACAATATGATAAGCCTTCTTCCTTGATGATGTGTAACAGGCCTATAACTGTCTTCAGTTGTCCAGAGGGCTGATTCCACTCATTTCCCCTTTGCTGAATGGCTGTGTCACTGTTGCTGTTACCAGATTTTGTTTCTAGGTTAACTATAAACTTTTCAGACATTCTTTCGGTTGCCATTTCAAGTCTAAAATATATTCTTCTTCAGTTGTCATTATGTAAATGCTTTGGGTTGTCCATTGCTCTTTGCTTACAGAGCTAAAATTTGTCTGCTGTGTTCATAATGTTAAAGCTAACATTCCTAGCAGCAATAAAATCCTCCACTAGGGCCCATATCAGTTCGTTAGGGATTTTGTAATATCTCATGTCCTGCTTCCATTTGCTTACAATGAAAATGATTTCTCAGTTATGACTCTGGATGTTTCCATCTAATTTTGAACTATAAGAGCCACTTTTCATCATAGATCACCAAAACTACCTGTTATTTCTGAGTGGCACTCTATTAGTGCAAATTACAATATGAGTCACTCAAACACGTGTACTCCATGTTTTTGGTATTGCAAAACTAATGCTAGTTGTTAGACCTCACCAACTGTACGTAAACTTACTGCACACTTTAACATATGTATGGACATAATGTGCAAGAATTTTTATGCTATCAGCACCCAAAATTAAATCCATACCAGGCCAAAACATTTTGGTATGCAACAATTCTAACTCAGATAAAACAGGTAACTCAAAAGATTGCCAGAATCATATTTTTAGTTATTAAGATAGGACAAAAAAGAAATGACTGATTTTACTGTGCAACATGGATAAATCCACCAAATGCATGTGGAGGTTAGCTTTCAAATACCATTTTGCTTATATGTTAGTAACAAAACCAACTAAACAGTAAATAAACGATAGATATGAATTTATTTTTATAGTTTAGATGCGTCATGTTTGTGTTTTCAATTGATACATATATTTATTCTTCAAGTCTATACACAAACCATTTTAATATTGATGTTTAAAATTAAAATTGATATAAATAATTCGCGCTATTCATCGTTTTTCTCGATGTTACAATTTGCGCTATATATTACAACATGTTTCGATGTCTCAGCATCATCTTCAGGTTTATTTTTTAAAACTATTCAATATTTTTTAATGCACGCTTTTCGGTAATTGTAGATTGTAGGTTGTAGTTGTGGATGTTCCTTTTATCTTCTGATTCTTTGCATATTATGTGGCGTGTTTATATTATTTTGTTCATTATTTCAGAGTCTGTGAACTGACATTCACCCGATCAGACCTGTCCAGCTGAGGACACACGACACATCCAACTCCTGAAATAATGAACAAAATAATATAAACACGCCACATAATATGCAAAGAATCAGAAGATAAAAGGAACATCCACAACTACAACCTACAATCTACAATTACCGAAAAGCGTGCATTAAAAAATATTGAATAGTTTTAAAAAATAAACCTGAAGATGATGCTGAGACATCGAAACATGTTGTAATATATAGCGCAAATTGTAACATCGAGAAAAACTATGAATAGCGCGAATTATTTATATCAATTTTAATTTTAAACATCAATATTAAAATGGTTTGTGTATAGACTTGAAGAATAAATATATGTATCAACAGATATGAATTTGTTGTGTCAAAAATCTCCAAATATTTTAAAATGATATTTTATGCTTTTTATATGTTGGAATTGGACCTTACTGGGGGCCCTTTCCCTGGGGTAAAAGTGACTGGGATGTAGAGGTAATGGTTCACCTTGATTGAGTGTCAAGGTCAAGAGAGTGCGTCTGTACCTCTAACACCCAATATGTTGTCAAGGTCAGGTGCTTAGTATATACCTGAGATGTGACTGGCCCCATAAATTAACATTTTGCTGGTCTGTTTGTATAGTCTGTGTTAGTATTTATATATACTCTATCATAATTTGGAGGAAAAAAAGAAAACTATTATTTTAAATTTTTCATTTATATTTTTATTATTTAGGAAAAAAAAATAATGTAAAAGCACACATTATGGCACAATATTTAGAACTATGTAGGAATTGTACAAATGAAATTTACAAAATCAATCTTTATGTTTTAAGAATGTTCTACAAAGTTGACCCAAAATTCCTATTTCCATAGAAATGAAGGGGGAAGAAAAACGTTCGTACAT
This sequence comes from Zootermopsis nevadensis, assembly GCF_977971745.1. Lineage (NCBI taxonomy): Eukaryota > Metazoa > Arthropoda > Insecta > Blattodea > Termopsidae > Zootermopsis > Zootermopsis nevadensis. The sequence continues at coordinate 7,521,563 of NW_028259145.1, forward strand.
GCAATTGAGACTTCAATTTGCTAGGAATTTTAAATTCATACACTCAACAAAGATCTTTCAGCACATAAACTGGCATAAAGTCCTGAAGATTGTTTTAATGTAATTATCAATCACATTTTAACGAAGCATCAACCAAATACAGAAAGTCTGCCACAAATCAAGGAACATTCCTTTTTCTATATCCTCCTCTTTCATGTAAACCAGATTTGATATTGAAACTGTTTTCAAGAAAGTTTGATGCCACTGAAAAAATAACTTCCTCTACCTAATGGAAATTGGTAATATGAGAGAGGTTCAACCAAGTAGATGTTTCACTTCTGGGACGTTGTGATAATTGTCCTGATGATGGAGATAATAAGCACCTCTGAAACGTCTGCACAGACTGCACAGCGCAACATACCAGAAGACTGTCATCTTCATGTGAAATCTCGTGTGGTTCAGCCAAGTTTACATGCACTCACCTTTATTTTAAAGACAGAGGAAGTTCCTCTGACAAAAAGTGTTTAACTCAAAGTTATCCATTGGAGTGGTAATGAATTTTAGTAGTCATCATCAAGGGGCACATGCGAGCGAAAGCTCAGAACTAGCAGAATAGCAATGCTGTGGTATTGACGTAGTGCCGCGAGGAAAGGTGTTGGGAGGGAAGTGAGGTCCTTTTGCGGCCTTGTATGAAATTTCGTGATGGCTACTTTATTTTTTGTATAGGCCCCGGGAGGATAATTTATTGAATAACAACTTTTACAGAAACAACCGATTGCCATCACCTTGCCGCCGTTGTGCGAAGTTGTATTTAAGTCAGGGTTTTCACAAATAACATTTTAAAAACACTTGACAGATATTAGTTATAATTGCATTTCGTAACACAGGTTTTCTGTTCACAAGTTGTCGCCTTGCAACTAGTGTATTGCTCCAAAATTGGCAACACGAACGGTGGCAGCTGAATACTGGAAGCGGTTGAGCTCGTACTGTCGCGTGAATTTCTGAAACATTGTGGCTGTTCGAATTTATTTCCTAAGGACAGTTAGATTAGGTTAGAATTTTAGGATATCAGAGCCCTGCATTCCAATTACACGAAACACTGGTTGACCAATACCACTAAAATACTCATGTCCTGGAAAAGGGAGCAATCTTATTGTGTGTCACGCAGGATAAGCAAAAACAGGCTTTATTCCTGAGAGAAAGTACTTTGTTCATGTCCACAAATTCGAGACTCCCATTATCATTCATATATGAACTCTGATAGTTCTGTAGACTGGAATGAAAACGGAAGAGCAATCCATTATAATCGTGGTTAATGTCAGCTGTCAGTCTATCATCGTATACAAAGACCCCAACACAGTGTCACGCAAAAAAAGACATTCAAGAATGGCTATGAAAGAGCTGTATTGAATATGATCCTGCAGAAAGTATACCCGAATCACTCTTTCACTCTGTGCCGTATAGACGTAAAAAAGTGTATGAACAGGTTTAGATGGCAAATGAACTGGGTCACCTTGTTATCGGATTATCTCCTTTATATTGTTCGGATAACCTAGCAGATCTCGTGTTCGGTATGTAGGACAGTTGCAGGAGGAACAAGTTGTTCGGGGTTGAAGTTGTGCAACACATCAGTATTCATTCAGGAGACGAAAATTATGACAATGAAGTGACTCGGAAACAGAAGAGGATGATAACAGTGACGAGCCATCGGCTGTTCCATTATTGTAAGTGTGTTGTTTTATACAGTCGATAATTATCACAATCCTCCATCATTGGCTAACCAACCAACTTACACCAGTACAAGACGTTATCCCATGAGAACGAAACGCGTTGCTGGAATTGATTTACTGTATCTTAAAACTCTTACGCTTACGCTAACAGGATTTTTTCTTTGCAGAAGGCCCTACCATGTTCAGATTTGGGCGTGTTGCTCGTGATGGGAAGTTGATCGCAGGTAATTTATCCCTTACGAAAAGGCCTTTGGTTGGATGGAGCTGAACCCAGGACTGAGATTGCTTTGGCTGAAGGCCTGCATGTTTGGGGGTAGACAGGCCATGCCCCCTTACAGTTAGTTACCTTGTGTCATTGGCTTATCTCCATGTGCCTTTAAATGTTGCGTTTCGTAGCTCTGAATACAGTCCAGCTTCGTGTCAACCGCATTTGTGAGTAGCTGACTGCAATGTCTGACAGAATTTAGTGGTTATAAGGATTTCATGTCAATCAACTAGCATCCAGGGCTGTGTTAAACCAAATATTACATGTTGTTATGATGTTGACGCTAATACGCAGTTCTAGCTACCAGAATATTCTACGCTTTGAGATTGAAACAAGTCGCTAAATTAAAACCCCATTAAATATGTTCACGGCATTGGTATTGTATATAGACATCTGGAAAACGTTTGTAGTTACGTATAAAACGCAAAGATTGAATGTAGTCTACCAGAAACAACATTTCAGAGGTACTTAATATAATTTGATTAGTTATATATTTCATGTTACACAGTTGTTTATACAAATAGGGTGATAATTGTCATTGTAAATCGTGTATGTTATTGTAACGGTTCATGGGCGGTGACATTTACAAGGAAGTGACTGGAAACAAGTTCTTTACTTCGATTTGCGGAAATGTTTGCGACTTATTTTTGTTTTTCGTGGACTTTGTACAGTTTTGCAATAAGTTATCTACATTTTTCTTTTTATATGTAGATTTGGTTTCTTCGAAACTGTCCGCTGCATGCACAAGAAATGTGGGTTGTGCATAGTCCACAAGCTACAGGTTGATAGCATTATTAATCTACTTCTGTTGACTTGAATCAACCAGTTTTGTTTTTGGTTTGTATGCTATATGTGAAGAGTCCTATGTCATAGTGAGCTTACAAGCGTTAATTTTTAGGCTTGAACTGTGCAGAAATCGGTGTGTCTTGGCATGTTGCTTGAAGTAGGAAACTTTGTATACACATATTACGAGGCGCGTCCACAAAGGAAGTTTCCCACTCGTCCCACAGCTAGCAAACCTTATATTGCGCGAATCGACTGTTCGTACGTGATAGAGCAATGACGTAGCATGGCGCATGCACTAACGGTACTTCCCGCGTTCTAACAGTAGCATCGTTGCAGCTGTTGAAGATGGAGGTTCTTATTCCAGCTCCCGCCGACTGTGAAGAGCGGTCAGTGATAACGCTAGGCCGCACACGGCTCGACGGACAGCAAGTCTCCTGCAGGAGTTCAGCTGGGAGGTGTTTAATCATTCACCCTACAGCCCGGACCTCGTTCCCAGTGATTTCCATCTTTTCCTACACCTCAAGAAATTCCTGTCCGGTCAGCGTCAGCGTTTTCAGAATGACAGAGAGGCGGAGATGGTTGTCACACAGTGGTTCCAATCCCAGACGGCAGACTTCTACGACACAGGTATTCAAAAGTTGGTCCCACGGAATGACAAATGTCTCAATTCCGGTGGCGAATATGTTGAAAAATAGCTGGACACTTGCTGTATCTGTTGCAATAAATATTTTGTTTTGTTTCTGTAAACGGCCCCAGGGAAACTTACTTTGTGGACGAGCCTCGTACATGTAGGAAAGACAAAGAAGCTCTGAACTATATATGCCATCTTATTTTACCTTTTAGTATAACTTCTGACATCCCAAATTATGACCAGTCCTAAGGAAGAGAAAGTTGAAGTCTCTTGTCTGTTAAGGGGTTCATGCTTGTACATTTCATACATTTAAACACCATGGTCTGTGCGAAGTAGAATACCCATTTATAAAACATCCTTGCACTTATGGCTTAATGTAAAATGTAGTAAATATACAGCTGTGCATTAATTCATTGATCTTATTTGAAAATATAGTGCATACACAAGATTATTATGCCGTCTTACATGTTTTGGAAACATTACTCTATATTTTGCAATCTTTCTTATTTTTAGTTATGGTTTCTTGTGGTAGTTTACATATTTTGCCAGTCTTGTTTCATGATGCAGGTATAGCAAGCAGAATGTCTATTTTGGCATTCATATTTCTGGGGCACGGAAAAAGTGATCAAGGTCTATGATGCTTATATAAGATTGTGATTCATACAATTCTGTGTATGATTTGAGGTTTTCACAGTGGTGAGTCTGAAGATTACTGTCCTCTGGGTTATTGTTCTGTGTATTCTGGTAGATGTCCACTAACATTTTAGAGGTCATACTGCCTCCGTTATCAGGGCAATGACGGAGGCAGTATGATCTCTGAAACGTTTGTGGAAATCTACCAGACTACAGAGAGCAATAACCTGGAAGACAGTAATCCTCATACAATTCTATTGTACCAGTGGCTGTCATAAATAATGTAACAGTTACCAGTAATTAACTCGCTGGGTTCTTTTTTGAAATATGGGTACATTAATCTCACGGTGATTGAAGATATTTGTATGTTCATAGCAGAAGTCAAACAGTTGTACTGGGGTTGTATCTGACTGTCATATAACCTCCGGAGGCTTGACATTACTGCCAGTCATTTCATGTGTTCTATGTGCAGGACTCTTTTCTTTGGCTAGGTATAGAAAGACGTGCCATAATCATGTTGATAGATGAGTTCCATAGATCCTAGTAGGCAGAATGGAGATGGAATGATATTGACAGGGTACAAATTGAGGGACCTATCCCATTGCCATTTTGTCCACCACAAAACCCACATGGACTATCCTAGGAGTGAATTCAGGCTATTATCGTGAGAAGGTGGCATTTAAATACCTATACCATAACACAGCCTGACACATATCGTATGAATGTAATGCACTGTGATACATCTAATCACATTTGTAAATAAATAGCCACACTGCACCCAAAATACATTTTTTTTACAAATTAATAAATTGCAGCAGCAACCAACAAAGTGCATATTTCAAGGTCACATGAAAAATGTTGTGCCACTGCAACATGAACAGCAGTGAAGACACTTAAGGACTCGCACCATAGTGAAGGTAGCAACACTGTACTGGTGACTTTGAGGTGTTAGGTAAGGGGGGCAGGGTGAAATTCTCTCATGGCCTTGAAGCATGCGATTTGGTGACAGCTACTGTAGTGTAGTAAATTACTCTTTGGTACGCATACGTTGCACACATTTAATTCCAATTAAAATATAACCCAACAACAAAAATTAAATCAGAAGCAGGTCCACCTTCTGTAATAGACTTTCCCAACCTCCCCTGACTCATGTTGTCACTGTGGTTGCTAGGCCGCTGCTCGTGCCGGTTGTACAGAAGCTGTATTCTTGAACATTTCTTTCTATGAAACAGAATGTTGAACAGACTGTTACCGACACTGACCCAGAAATGCTGTGCAAAGTTGCATGAAGAACACAAAAAGAGTCGATGCTTGTCTTTAAGAAGGTGACGGACATTTAGGGTTGGACATTAGATGGAAAATTCTTTATACAAATGTTGCATACAACTTAAGTTATTTTCCATGTATAAAAAACATTAAAATACATTCAGACTTAAAATGAACTACATTTAAGTAAGAAAATTGTGCAACCGCGATCCAATTATATATGACCATATGCACCCAAGCAACCGCGCCATCTGGTCGACCAAATGGCATTTTATTGTTGGATTACAAATTTTCATTACCTACATAATTTGGTAATAATATACGATTTGTAGTGCTGGATGTCTACAACAGAAAGTGGGCTTTATGAGTTCTACTCACGACTCCTTTTTAATTCGTTAGGCCCTTATGTGTACAGTTGGTTGACTACAGACAGGATGTGATTTCTACATAAATTTTTTAAAGATGGTGCAACAACCCAGAAGACTATCACGAATACCTCAAATCCTACAAATCAAATTTTTCAGTGGGTTGGTAATATCGCTTTGTGGGTGCATGTTTTAGTATTACCTGAGTGAATGATAATATAGAGGTTTGTGGTTTTATTCAGTCTCTTTAGACAAAAAAACCATTATAATACCTCTGAAACTCCACTAACACCGCCTTCAACATCCTTGCCTGCTTACCTCTTATGATTACCTTACAGTCTCATTCGACAGCGTGTCTCTGGTTGAAAGAGCTTCGACTCTGTCCTGATTCTTTCACCTTGAAATTTGTCATGCACAACAAAAGACATTGAGATGTCTTAGAGACTGGCTCAGCTGATACTAGCCATTATATAACTAGTCCTTTTGACAACAAGAAACTAGAAAGAATATTGGAAAACAATGAAATTTAAGAGAACTGATGGAGCGGAGTAGAAATCAAAATAAAGTGTGTTAACGAATCTGCAAATCTGGGGTGGGGTGGGGTGGGGGTCGAAACAAAAACAAAACAGCAACATTCTGTAATTAATTTTAGTCTTATATTTGAAGACACATGAGGAAAAAAGAAAGACTGGATCAAGTACACTTTACGTATTCTTTTAAACATAATTTTCAAAAATTATTTCCTGAGGCCTTTCAGGTATATTTTTTTTAATTAACCTATGTTGAGCACTTATATGAATTCTGTGATTGCGATCTGACTCCTCTGTGGTTAGCCATTTATTACATGAAGCATTGCATTATTCTTTGCTTTAATGTGAGCACAAATGTGTCATGATATTCTTATTGTATTGGAAATGAATTTCCCTGTTGCTGTGCTCCGCCGTGTTTGACTCATAATGCACAGTTTTTATTTCAAATGGCTATTATGTCACATTAGATATTTTAAGTATCAATTATGGTGACCCTGGATTAGGAGTCTGAAGTGACCATCCGCACGTGGTGAAAAGGAAACAATTTCAAACTGTGAATTTGTCTGGAATTTTACAGCAGTGAAAATATGAATATTTGTCTTTTGGATTGTGATGCTGTGTAGGAAACTATCTAAATAATTCCTGTTGTAGAATACATTTCACAAAGAAAACGTATAAAACAATCATCATTATCTTTACAGACCAGTTGCTAATCTTAAGTCTGGCAAAAAGAGTGCTATTCTCTGATAAAACAAATAATCTCCTCCCAGAATTAAATGTTTTTCCATTAACTGTAAACAATTTCAAATAGTTCTGAGGGAATTTATGTTTATTGTGATTTTCTACCTTACGGGATAATATTTACGAAAGTGTGTGTTGTTACAAATGTTGCCTTGGTAATGCTTTCATGGCAAATTAATGTAAAGATGCTGACGAGGGATTTTTAGTCCTTATGCAATAATATTTGACCTACTGGTCATATAGACTGTATACTAATGTATTTTTATGCGGTGCTTTGTGGAAACAATTCACTGAAAGCAACTCCTCCATGGCCTAATTCGTTCCAGCACAGTAGAGCACGTGCTTACATGTTGACTCCTTGTGGCTTTGAATTCAGTTCTTTGTTTTTGGTGCGCTGCTTCAACAACTATGCCAGTTACAGCGCAAAAGAAGAACGCAATAATAAATATACGAAGGTAACAAGAAAGAAATTTCAAATAATTACGTTATGAGTTTAGAGGACGTTAATACACAAGGGCAACGTGCTACTGAAACATCAGCATCTTTGCAACAATAATTCAGTTGAACGAAGTCTATTAATTTAAAAGAAGAAAATATGTGAAACAGGTTGCTAAATCAGAGAATTTACATAATTAGGTTAGTCAGTATAGTGACTGGCTGCGGGCTGGGCCGTTGGGGTTCGATCCCCGACAGAGGCAGAGGATTTTCTTCTAACCTCTGCGGCCCACCTGTCCAGTGAGTTCCGGGGTCTTTTCCCAAGGGTAAGAAGCGGCCGATAAAGGCCGAGTGCCCTAAGCTAACGAAGGTAATGAAGTGTAACAGGCTATGAGGACAAGGTCGAACGAAGTTAAGAACGATTCGCGTCAGCTTGACCCTGAGGCCCTATTAATGGGGTAATAATATCCAGATAAGTTATCAGACTGGTTATGGTGGATTTGTTTTTCGTAAAACCACGCTGACAAGAATTCAGTTTTGAGCTTAAGAAACGTTAAATATAATGAATGACAAGTTCAAATAGTTTGGGAAAAGTATGAATTATAGAAATGGGTCTTAGTTACCGACAGAGGCAGTGTTGCGTTTTTTAAACAGGGACAAATGTCCGTGTTTCAATACAGTAGGAAAATAATACAGAGTTTGGCTTGGGTTAAAAATTTGTTCGAGAACAGGAACAAAGATCTCATGAGGATAAGGAATGACTTTCATTTTTATCAGCTGCTTGTTACACTTTTCAATAATTTTTTTTAAATATTACTTTACATTTTCTTGTTAATCTTGCTGGGCAAATTTCCAGTTATTAAACATACCTAGTGATATGATGATTATTATTTGTTAGTTGTTATAAAAATGATTATTAAATGATGATTTGCTTATTATGAGTATTTTATGATAACTAGCAGAGAGCTTGAAGTCTTACAGCAAGGAAATTTGACAAAAGCTTACAGTTTACCATAGACCAGATCATTCAATTCATCTAGTTTTATATCAATGGGAAAATTATCATCTCTAAAGTCAAGAACATTTGTCTTTATACAGTATAATCTGTAGAAGTTAGTTTCAAGGTATTTGTCAGGACTTTATACACATTCCGTATAAATATAAATAGCAGTTGGGCCCGATATTCCTTCTCGGGTAAGTTGCACCCTAAATTTGTTGAATTCTGAAACATATAATGTCAAACGCTTTAGTTTCATTCGTAATGTCTGAATGAGAATTTATATTGACGATATTTTAAGGACGATTCTTAAAATAAGAGATATTAAAATTAAATATTCTTGGGAATGTAATTATTGAAAGTTATTATGATGCAAATAACAATTCTTTGTAACAGTATCACTGGGACACGCGGGCAACTGCCCTCTTATTAAAAAATAACATTAAATAGTCGTGAGGTGGAAATTGATGTGCTGCGACCTGGTGGCCATTTTGGGTATTTGTTTACAACAGTTACCATATTACCATTGGCAACCACTGTTATGCGTTCTTTGAATGTTTACCTTGGTTATTCTGGTAATGGTGGTTCGCATTGATGTCAGCTGAAGTGATTGTGTATGCTAAGATTGTTTTTGTTGGGACAGATTAGGATAGAACAGGTTCAGACACATTTCGCGTGTGTTAAGGTTGGTTAAGTCAGATCCTTTAGACTAAGTTAAAATGTGTTATGTTAGAACATCGAATATTTTGGATATTATGCATAACCAAGAATGCAGAAACTCTCCTACAGGCTGGCAAGGAAATAGACCTAGGAGTAAATGTAGACAAATCTCAATACATTGGCGTAATACGGGACCAACAGCTGCGGAACATAATTATAAGTAACACATCGTTTGAAAATGTTTCAAAATTGAAGTATCTGGGAACAACAACAAATAAATGAGGTCCATGATGAAATTAAGAGTAAAATTCATTCGGGAAACGTTTGTTTTATTCAATTTACATACTGCTATCATCTCGTTTACTATCCAAAGAACTGTAGATCAGGCAATATAAAACAATAATTTTGCCTGTTGTCTTGTATGGTTGTAAAACATGGTCTCTTACCTTGAAGGAAGAACGTAGATTACAAGTGTTTGAAAGCAGAGTGCTCAGGAAGGTATTTGGACCTAGGAGGGATGAATTAAATGGAGAATTAGAATCCTGCATTACGAGGAGCTGCGTGAATTGTACGGGTCACCTGGCATAGTGAGGATAGTGAAATGTAGGAGACTGGGGTGGACAAATAGCACGCATGGAGGCAAAGGGTACGTACAGAATTTTGATGGGGAATTTTACAGAAAAACGACCACTGGGCAGACCATGAAGGAGATTGGAGAATAAGATCAAGATGGATCTTAGGGAGGTGGGTGGGCTGTGAGGATGGGAAATGGATGGAGTTGGCTCAGGATCGTTTCCGGTGCCGGGCTTTGGTGTTGTCGGTGTTGGACCTGCGGATTCTACTACTAGAGAGTTAGTAGATATTTCTTGTGACCTTTGTTCGCATTTGTTTCCTTTCCTTTAGTTTAATTTGACTTGCGCTGTTTCTTCCACGGTCTTTCAACGATTCTTCTTTATTTTTGCCACTGCCTGCCTCTGCTTATTTAACCGATTCTTGTTTCGTTCTGCCGTTTCTTTTAATCTCTTGATTCCTTTTTGCCATTTTCGTCTTCATCGGAAAAATCGAACTTTGCAACAACAGCTAATTTGGCTGAAGCTTTTTGGTCATTCTCTTGGTAAAGTAAAAGAAAAGCTCTCCCACTACACGCCTTGGAGGCGCTTGAGGGGAGATGCGCTATAGCTCCTACTAATTCTTGTCTTCGGCACTGGATGGGAGGGTGAGTGGTCAGCTTAACCTCCGGTACCCACTGGACAGGAGGCTAGGTGGGCCTCAGAACCGGTCTGGACGCAGAAGCTAGAGGAAAAATTCTCTGCCCTCGTCGGGGATCGAACCCCGGTAGTCCAGTTTGTAGTCAGTCACTGCTGACTGAGCAGCGCCGGCTCGTCATTCTGTTTGTGTGTGTGTAACCAGTGGATGTTTCTTTTTGTTTTGATGTCGAAAGTCTTTGAAGATCGTGTTTTTGTCTATACTGCTGTACTGGAAGTGGGTAGGAACTAGTCATATACATGCCTAGAGGCGAAGTATTTACTTAGCTTCTTACACAATTGTACTATTTTTAACATGCTTGTAACCGGATGTTATAACCTGAAACGCGTTAAAGTAAAGTTAATTGTACGAGGCATCCTTGTGTTTCTCTATCCCATGCTCACACCCGATGTATTTGCGTGATGCATTATATCTGACCCGGTTCAAGAATACCGTGGGAAAAAGTAAAGAAGAAGGCTTTGTCTGTGAACTGACATTCACCCGATCAGACCTGTCCAGCTGAGGACACACGACACATCCAACTCCTGAAATAATGAACAAAATAATATAAACACGCCACATAATATGCAAAGAATCAGAAGATAAAAGGAACATCCACAACTACAACCTACAATCTACAATTACCGAAAAGCGTGCATTAAAAAATATTGAATAGTTTTAAAAAATAAACCTGAAGATGATGCTGAGACATCGAAACATGTTGTAATATATAGCGCAAATTGTAACATCGAGAAAAACTATGAATAGCGCGAATTATTTATATCAATTTTAATTTTAAACATCAATATTAAAATGGTTTGTGTATAGACTTGAAGAATAAATATATGTATCAACAGATATGAATTTGTTGTGTCAAAAATCTCCAAATATTTTAAAATGATATTTTATGCTTTTTATATGTTGGAATTGGACCTTACTGGGGGCCCTTTCCCTGGGGTAAAAGTGACTGGGATGTAGAGGTAATGGTTCACCTTGATTGAGTGTCAAGGTCAAGAGAGTGCGTCTGTACCTCTAACACCCAATATGTTGTCAAGGTCAGGTGCTTAGTATATACCTGAGATGTGACTGGCCCCATAAATTAACATTTTGCTGGTCTGTTTGTATAGTCTGTGTTAGTATTTATATATACTCTATCATAATTTGGAGGAAAAAAAGAAAACTATTATTTTAAATTTTTCATTTATATTTTTATTATTTAGGAAAAAAAAATAATGTAAAAGCACACATTATGGCACAATATTTAGAACTATGTAGGAATTGTACAAATGAAATTTACAAAATCAATCTTTATGTTTTAAGAATGTTCTACAAAGTTGACCCAAAATTCCTATTTCCATAGAAATGAAGGGGGAAGAAAGACGTTCGTACATGCAATTGAGACTTCAATTTGCTAGGAATTTTAAATTCATACACTCAACAAAGATCTTTCAGCACATAAACTGGCATAAAGTCCTGAAGATTGTTTTAATGTAATTATCAATCACATTTTAACGAAGCATCAACCAAATACAGAAAGTCTGCCACAAATCAAGGAACATTCCTTTTTCTATATCCTCCTCTTTCATGTAAACCAGATTTGATATTGAAACTGTTTTCAAGAAAGTTTGATGCCACTGAAAAAATAACTTCCTCTACCTAATGGAAATTGGTAATATGAGAGAGGTTCAACCAAGTAGATGTTTCACTTCTGGGACGTTGTGATAATTGTCCTGATGATGGAGATAATAAGCACCTCTGAAACGTCTGCACAGACTGCACAGCGCAACATACCAGAAGACTGTCATCTTCATGTGAAATCTCGTGTGGTTCAGCCAAGTTTACATGCACTCACCTTTATTTTAAAGACAGAGGAAGTTCCTCTGACAAAAAGTGTTTAACTCAAAGTTATCCATTGGAGTGGTAATGAATTTTAGTAGTCATCATCAAGGGGCACATGCGAGCGAAAGCTCAGAACTAGCAGAATAGCAATGCTGTGGTATTGACGTAGTGCCGCGAGGAAAGGTGTTGGGAGGGAAGTGAGGTCCTTTTGCGGCCTTGTATGAAATTTCGTGATGGCTACTTTATTTTTTGTATAGGCCCCGGGAGGATAATTTATTGAATAACAACTTTTACAGAAACAACCGATTGCCATCACCTTGCCGCCGTTGTGCGAAGTTGTATTTAAGTCAGGGTTTTCACAAATAACATTTTAAAAACACTTGACAGATATTAGTTATAATTGCATTTCGTAACACAGGTTTTCTGTTCACAAGTTGTCGCCTTGCAACTAGTGTATTGCTCCAAAATTGGCAACACGAACGGTGGCAGCTGAATACTGGAAGCGGTTGAGCTCGTACTGTCGCGTGAATTTCTGAAACATTGTGGCTGTTCGAATTTATTTCCTAAGGACAGTTAGATTAGGTTAGAATTTCAGGATATCAGAGCCCTGCATTCCAATTACACGAAACACTGGTTGACCAATACCACTAAAATACTCATGTCCTGGAAAAGGGAGCAATCTTATTGTGTGTCACGCAGGATAAGCAAAAACAGGCTTTATTCCTGAGAGAAAGTACTTTGTTCATGTCAACAAATTCGAGACTCCCATTATCATTCATATATGAACTCTGATAGTTCTGTAGACTGGAATGAAAACGGAAGAGCAATCCATTATAATCGTGGTTAATGTCAGCTGTCAGTCTATCATCGTATACAAAGACCCCAACACAGTGTCACGCAAAAAAAGACATTCAAGAATGGCTATGAAAGAGCTGTATTGAATATGATCCTGCAGAAAGTATACCCGAATCACTCTTTCACTCTGTGCCGTATAGACGTAAAAAAGTGTATGAACAGGTTTAGATGGCAAATGAACTGGGTCACCTTGTTATCGGATTATCTCCTTTATATTGTTCGGATAACCTAGCAGATCTCGTGTTCGGTATGTAGGACAGTTGCAGGAGGAACAAGTTGTTCGGGGTTGAAGTTGTGCAACACATCAGTATTCATTCAGGAGACGAAAATTATGACAATGAAGTGACTCGGAAACAGAAGAGGATGATAACAGTGACGAGCCATCGGCTGTTCCATTATTGTAAGTGTGTTGTTTTATACAGTCGATAATTATCACAATCCTCCATCATTGGCTAACCAACCAACTTACACCAGTACAAGACGTTATCCCATGAGAACGAAACGCGTTGCTGGAATTGATTTACTGTATCTTAAAACTCTTACGCTTACGCTAACAGGATTTTTTCTTTGCAGAAGGCCCTACCATGTTCAGATTTGGGCGTGTTGCTCGTGATGGGAAGTTGATCGCAGGTAATTTATCCCTTACGAAAAGGCCTTTGGTTGGATGGAGCTGAACCCAGGACTGAGATTGCTTTGGCTGAAGGCCTGCATGTTTGGGGGTAGACAGGCCATGCCCCCTTACAGTTAGTTACCTTGTGTCATTGGCTTATCTCCATGTGCCTTTAAATGTTGCGTTTCGTAGCTCTGAATACAGTCCAGCTTCGTGTCAACCGCATTTGTGAGTAGCTGACTGCAATGTCTGACAGAATTTAGTGGTTATAAGGATTTCATGTCAATCAACTAGCATCCAGGGCTGTGTTAAACCAAATATTACATGTTGTTATGATGTTGACGCTAATACGCAGTTCTAGCTACCAGAATATTCTACGCTTTGAGATTGAAACAAGTCGCTAAATTAAAACCCCATTAAATATGTTCACGGCATTGGTATTGTATATAGACATCTGGAAAACGTTTGTAGTTACGTATAAAACGCAAAGATTGAATGTAGTCTACCAGAAACAACATTTCAGAGGTACTTAATATAATTTGATTAGTTATATATTTCATGTTACACAGTTGTTTATACAAATAGGGTGATAATTGTCATTGTAAATCGTGTATGTTATTGTAACGGTTCATGGGCGGTGACATTTACAAGGAAGTGACTGGAAACAAGTTCTTTACTTCGATTTGCGGAAATGTTTGCGACTTATTTTTGTTTTTCGTGGACTTTGTACAGTTTTGCAATAAGTTATCTACATTTTTCTTTTTATATGTAGATTTGGTTTCTTCGAAACTGTCCGCTGCATGCACAAGAAATGTGGGTTGTGCATAGTCCACAAGCTACAGGTTGATAGCATTATTAATCTACTTCTGTTGACTTGAATCAACCAGTTTTGTTTTTGGTTTGTATGCTATATGTGAAGAGTCCTATGTCATAGTGAGCTTACAAGCGTTAATTTTTAGGCTTGAACTGTGCAGAAATCGGTGTGTCTTGGCATGTTGCTTGAAGTAGGAAACTTTGTATACACATATTACGAGGCGCGTCCACAAAGGAAGTTTCCCACTCGTCCCACAGCTAGCAAACCTTATATTGCGCGAATCGACTGTTCGTACGTGATAGAGCAATGACGTAGCATGGCGCATGCACTAACGGTACTTCCCGCGTTCTAACAGTAGCATCGTTGCAGCTGTTGAAGATGGAGGTTCTTATTCCAGCTCCCGCCGACTGTGAAGAGCGGTCAGTGATAACGCTAGGCCGCACACGGCTCGACGGACAGCAAGTCTCCTGCAGGAGTTCAGCTGGGAGGTGTTTAATCATTCACCCTACAGCCCGGACCTCGTTCCCAGTGATTTCCATCTTTTCCTACACCTCAAGAAATTCCTGTCCGGTCAGCGTCAGCGTTTTCAGAATGACAGAGAGGCGGAGATGGTTGTCACACAGTGGTTCCAATCCCAGACGGCAGACTTCTACGACACAGGTATTCAAAAGTTGGTCCCACGGAATGACAAATGTCTCAATTCCGGTGGCGAATATGTTGAAAAATAGCTGGACACTTGCTGTATCTGTTGCAATAAATATTTTGTTTTGTTTCTGTAAACGGCCCCAGGGAAACTTACTTTGTGGACGAGCCTCGTACATGTAGGAAAGACAAAGAAGCTCTGAACTATATATGCCATCTTATTTTACCTTTTAGTATAACTTCTGACATCCCAAATTATGACCAGTCCTAAGGAAGAGAAAGTTGAAGTCTCTTGTCTGTTAAGGGGTTCATGCTTGTACATTTCATACATTTAAACACCATGGTCTGTGCGAAGTAGAATACCCATTTATAAAACATCCTTGCACTTATGGCTTAATGTAAAATGTAGTAAATATACAGCTGTGCATTAATTCATTGATCTTATTTGAAAATATAGTGCATACACAAGATTATTATGCCGTCTTACATGTTTTGGAAACATTACTCTATATTTTGCAATCTTTCTTATTTTTAGTTATGGTTTCTTGTGGTAGTTTACATATTTTGCCAGTCTTGTTTCATGATGCAGGTATAGCAAGCAGAATGTCTATTTTGGCATTCATATTTCTGGGGCACGGAAAAAGTGATCAAGGTCTATGATGCTTATATAAGATTGTGATTCATACAATTCTGTGTATGATTTGAGGTTTTCACAGTGGTGAGTCTGAAGATTACTGTCCTCTGGGTTATTGTTCTGTGTATTCTGGTAGATGTCCACTAACATTTTAGAGGTCATACTGCCTCCGTTATCAGGGCAATGACGGAGGCAGTATGATCTCTGAAACGTTTGTGGAAATCTACCAGACTACAGAGAGCAATAACCTGGAAGACAGTAATCCTCATACAATTCTATTGTACCAGTGGCTGTCATAAATAATGTAACAGTTACCAGTAATTAACTCGCTGGGTTCTTTTTTGAAATATGGGTACATTAATCTCACGGTGATTGAAGATATTTGTATGTTCATAGCAGAAGTCAAACAGTTGTACTGGGGTTGTATCTGACTGTCATATAACCTCCGGAGGCTTGACATTACTGCCAGTCATTTCATGTGTTCTATGTGCAGGACTCTTTTCTTTGGCTAGGTATAGAAAGACGTGCCATAATCATGTTGATAGATGAGTTCCATAGATCCTAGTAGGCAGAATGGAGATGGAATGATATTGACAGGGTACAAATTGAGGGACCTATCCCATTGCCATTTTGTCCACCACAAAACCCACATGGACTATCCTAGGAGTGAATTCAGGCTATTATCGTGAGAAGGTGGCATTTAAATACCTATACCATAACACAGCCTGACACATATCGTATGAATGTAATGCACTGTGATACATCTAATCACATTTGTAAATAAATAGCCACACTGCACCCAAAATACATTTTTTTTACAAATTAATAAATTGCAGCAGCAACCAACAAAGTGCATATTTCAAGGTCACATGAAAAATGTTGTGCCACTGCAACATGAACAGCAGTGAAGACACTTAAGGACTCGCACCATAGTGAAGGTAGCAACACTGTACTGGTGACTTTGAGGTGTTAGGTAAGGGGGGCAGGGTGAAATTCTCTCATGGCCTTGAAGCATGCGATTTGGTGACAGCTACTGTAGTGTAGTAAATTACTCTTTGGTACGCATACGTTGCACACATTTAATTCCAATTAAAATATAACCCAACAACAAAAATTAAATCAGAAGCAGGTCCACCTTCTGTAATA
Source organism: Zootermopsis nevadensis (assembly GCF_977971745.1). NCBI lineage: Eukaryota > Metazoa > Arthropoda > Insecta > Blattodea > Termopsidae > Zootermopsis > Zootermopsis nevadensis. Next base: position 7,538,366 of record NW_028259145.1, read on the forward strand.
GACTTTCCCAACCTCCCCTGACTCATGTTGTCACTGTGGTTGCTAGGCCGCTGCTCGTGCCGGTTGTACAGAAGCTGTATTCTTGAACATTTCTTTCTATGAAACAGAATGTTGAACAGACTGTTACCGACACTGACCCAGAAATGCTGTGCAAAGTTGCATGAAGAACACAAAAAGAGTCGATGCTTGTCTTTAAGAAGGTGACGGACATTTAGGGTTGGACATTAGATGGAAAATTCTTTATACAAATGTTGCATACAACTTAAGTTATTTTCCATGTATAAAAAACATTAAAATACATTCAGACTTAAAATGAACTACATTTAAGTAAGAAAATTGTGCAACCGCGATCCAATTATATATGACCATATGCACCCAAGCAACCGCGCCATCTGGTCGACCAAATGGCATTTTATTGTTGGATTACAAATTTTCATTACCTACATAATTTGGTAATAATATACGATTTGTAGTGCTGGATGTCTACAACAGAAAGTGGGCTTTATGAGTTCTACTCACGACTCCTTTTTAATTCGTTAGGCCCTTATGTGTACAGTTGGTTGACTACAGACAGGATGTGATTTCTACATAAATTTTTTAAAGATGGTGCAACAACCCAGAAGACTATCACGAATACCTCAAATCCTACAAATCAAATTTTTCAGTGGGTTGGTAATATCGCTTTGTGGGTGCATGTTTTAGTATTACCTGAGTGAATGATAATATAGAGGTTTGTGGTTTTATTCAGTCTCTTTAGACAAAAAAACCATTATAATACCTCTGAAACTCCACTAACACCGCCTTCAACATCCTTGCCTGCTTACCTCTTATGATTACCTTACAGTCTCATTCGACAGCGTGTCTCTGGTTGAAAGAGCTTCGACTCTGTCCTGATTCTTTCACCTTGAAATTTGTCATGCACAACAAAAGACATTGAGATGTCTTAGAGACTGGCTCAGCTGATACTAGCCATTATATAACTAGTCCTTTTGACAACAAGAAACTAGAAAGAATATTGGAAAACAATGAAATTTAAGAGAACTGATGGAGCGGAGTAGAAATCAAAATAAAGTGTGTTAACGAATCTGCAAATCTGGGGTGGGGTGGGGTGGGGGTCGAAACAAAAACAAAACAGCAACATTCTGTAATTAATTTTAGTCTTATATTTGAAGACACATGAGGAAAAAAGAAAGACTGGATCAAGTACACTTTACGTATTCTTTTAAACATAATTTTCAAAAATTATTTCCTGAGGCCTTTCAGGTATATTTTTTTTAATTAACCTATGTTGAGCACTTATATGAATTCTGTGATTGCGATCTGACTCCTCTGTGGTTAGCCATTTATTACATGAAGCATTGCATTATTCTTTGCTTTAATGTGAGCACAAATGTGTCATGATATTCTTATTGTATTGGAAATGAATTTCCCTGTTGCTGTGCTCCGCCGTGTTTGACTCATAATGCACAGTTTTTATTTCAAATGGCTATTATGTCACATTAGATATTTTAAGTATCAATTATGGTGACCCTGGATTAGGAGTCTGAAGTGACCATCCGCACGTGGTGAAAAGGAAACAATTTCAAACTGTGAATTTGTCTGGAATTTTACAGCAGTGAAAATATGAATATTTGTCTTTTGGATTGTGATGCTGTGTAGGAAACTATCTAAATAATTCCTGTTGTAGAATACATTTCACAAAGAAAACGTATAAAACAATCATCATTATCTTTACAGACCAGTTGCTAATCTTAAGTCTGGCAAAAAGAGTGCTATTCTCTGATAAAACAAATAATCTCCTCCCAGAATTAAATGTTTTTCCATTAACTGTAAACAATTTCAAATAGTTCTGAGGGAATTTATGTTTATTGTGATTTTCTACCTTACGGGATAATATTTACGAAAGTGTGTGTTGTTACAAATGTTGCCTTGGTAATGCTTTCATGGCAAATTAATGTAAAGATGCTGACGAGGGATTTTTAGTCCTTATGCAATAATATTTGACCTACTGGTCATATAGACTGTATACTAATGTATTTTTATGCGGTGCTTTGTGGAAACAATTCACTGAAAGCAACTCCTCCATGGCCTAATTCGTTCCAGCACAGTAGAGCACGTGCTTACATGTTGACTCCTTGTGGCTTTGAATTCAGTTCTTTGTTTTTGGTGCGCTGCTTCAACAACTATGCCAGTTACAGCGCAAAAGAAGAACGCAATAATAAATATACGAAGGTAACAAGAAAGAAATTTCAAATAATTACGTTATGAGTTTAGAGGACGTTAATACACAAGGGCAACGTGCTACTGAAACATCAGCATCTTTGCAACAATAATTCAGTTGAACGAAGTCTATTAATTTAAAAGAAGAAAATATGTGAAACAGGTTGCTAAATCAGAGAATTTACATAATTAGGTTAGTCAGTATAGTGACTGGCTGCGGGCTGGGCCGTTGGGGTTCGATCCCCGACAGAGGCAGAGGATTTTCTTCTAACCTCTGCGGCCCACCTGTCCAGTGAGTTCCGGGGTCTTTTCCCAAGGGTAAGAAGCGGCCGATAAAGGCCGAGTGCCCTAAGCTAACGAAGGTAATGAAGTGTAACAGGCTATGAGGACAAGGTCGAACGAAGTTAAGAACGATTCGCGTCAGCTTGACCCTGAGGCCCTATTAATGGGGTAATAATATCCAGATAAGTTATCAGACTGGTTATGGTGGATTTGTTTTTCGTAAAACCACGCTGACAAGAATTCAGTTTTGAGCTTAAGAAACGTTAAATATAATGAATGACAAGTTCAAATAGTTTGGGAAAAGTATGAATTATAGAAATGGGTCTTAGTTACCGACAGAGGCAGTGTTGCGTTTTTTAAACAGGGACAAATGTCCGTGTTTCAATACAGTAGGAAAATAATACAGAGTTTGGCTTGGGTTAAAAATTTGTTCGAGAACAGGAACAAAGATCTCATGAGGATAAGGAATGACTTTCATTTTTATCAGCTGCTTGTTACACTTTTCAATAATTTTTTTTAAATATTACTTTACATTTTCTTGTTAATCTTGCTGGGCAAATTTCCAGTTATTAAACATACCTAGTGATATGATGATTATTATTTGTTAGTTGTTATAAAAATGATTATTAAATGATGATTTGCTTATTATGAGTATTTTATGATAACTAGCAGAGAGCTTGAAGTCTTACAGCAAGGAAATTTGACAAAAGCTTACAGTTTACCATAGACCAGATCATTCAATTCATCTAGTTTTATATCAATGGGAAAATTATCATCTCTAAAGTCAAGAACATTTGTCTTTATACAGTATAATCTGTAGAAGTTAGTTTCAAGGTATTTGTCAGGACTTTATACACATTCCGTATAAATATAAATAGCAGTTGGGCCCGATATTCCTTCTCGGGTAAGTTGCACCCTAAATTTGTTGAATTCTGAAACATATAATGTCAAACGCTTTAGTTTCATTCGTAATGTCTGAATGAGAATTTATATTGACGATATTTTAAGGACGATTCTTAAAATAAGAGATATTAAAATTAAATATTCTTGGGAATGTAATTATTGAAAGTTATTATGATGCAAATAACAATTCTTTGTAACAGTATCACTGGGACACGCGGGCAACTGCCCTCTTATTAAAAAATAACATTAAATAGTCGTGAGGTGGAAATTGATGTGCTGCGACCTGGTGGCCATTTTGGGTATTTGTTTACAACAGTTACCATATTACCATTGGCAACCACTGTTATGCGTTCTTTGAATGTTTACCTTGGTTATTCTGGTAATGGTGGTTCGCATTGATGTCAGCTGAAGTGATTGTGTATGCTAAGATTGTTTTTGTTGGGACAGATTAGGATAGAACAGGTTCAGACACATTTCGCGTGTGTTAAGGTTGGTTAAGTCAGATCCTTTAGACTAAGTTAAAATGTGTTATGTTAGAACATCGAATATTTTGGATATTATGCATAACCAAGAATGCAGAAACTCTCCTACAGGCTGGCAAGGAAATAGACCTAGGAGTAAATGTAGACAAATCTCAATACATTGGCGTAATACGGGACCAACAGCTGCGGAACATAATTATAAGTAACACATCGTTTGAAAATGTTTCAAAATTGAAGTATCTGGGAACAACAACAAATAAATGAGGTCCATGATGAAATTAAGAGTAAAATTCATTCGGGAAACGTTTGTTTTATTCAATTTACATACTGCTATCATCTCGTTTACTATCCAAAGAACTGTAGATCAGGCAATATAAAACAATAATTTTGCCTGTTGTCTTGTATGGTTGTAAAACATGGTCTCTTACCTTGAAGGAAGAACGTAGATTACAAGTGTTTGAAAGCAGAGTGCTCAGGAAGGTATTTGGACCTAGGAGGGATGAATTAAATGGAGAATTAGAATCCTGCATTACGAGGAGCTGCGTGAATTGTACGGGTCACCTGGCATAGTGAGGATAGTGAAATGTAGGAGACTGGGGTGGACAAATAGCACGCATGGAGGCAAAGGGTACGTACAGAATTTTGATGGGGAATTTTACAGAAAAACGACCACTGGGCAGACCATGAAGGAGATTGGAGAATAAGATCAAGATGGATCTTAGGGAGGTGGGTGGGCTGTGAGGATGGGAAATGGATGGAGTTGGCTCAGGATCGTTTCCGGTGCCGGGCTTTGGTGTTGTCGGTGTTGGACCTGCGGATTCTACTACTAGAGAGTTAGTAGATATTTCTTGTGACCTTTGTTCGCATTTGTTTCCTTTCCTTTAGTTTAATTTGACTTGCGCTGTTTCTTCCACGGTCTTTCAACGATTCTTCTTTATTTTTGCCACTGCCTGCCTCTGCTTATTTAACCGATTCTTGTTTCGTTCTGCCGTTTCTTTTAATCTCTTGATTCCTTTTTGCCATTTTCGTCTTCATCGGAAAAATCGAACTTTGCAACAACAGCTAATTTGGCTGAAGCTTTTTGGTCATTCTCTTGGTAAAGTAAAAGAAAAGCTCTCCCACTACACGCCTTGGAGGCGCTTGAGGGGAGATGCGCTATAGCTCCTACTAATTCTTGTCTTCGGCACTGGATGGGAGGGTGAGTGGTCAGCTTAACCTCCGGTACCCACTGGACAGGAGGCTAGGTGGGCCTCAGAACCGGTCTGGACGCAGAAGCTAGAGGAAAAATTCTCTGCCCTCGTCGGGGATCGAACCCCGGTAGTCCAGTTTGTAGTCAGTCACTGCTGACTGAGCAGCGCCGGCTCGTCATTCTGTTTGTGTGTGTGTAACCAGTGGATGTTTCTTTTTGTTTTGATGTCGAAAGTCTTTGAAGATCGTGTTTTTGTCTATACTGCTGTACTGGAAGTGGGTAGGAACTAGTCATATACATGCCTAGAGGCGAAGTATTTACTTAGCTTCTTACACAATTGTACTATTTTTAACATGCTTGTAACCGGATGTTATAACCTGAAACGCGTTAAAGTAAAGTTAATTGTACGAGGCATCCTTGTGTTTCTCTATCCCATGCTCACACCCGATGTATTTGCGTGATGCATTATATCTGACCCGGTTCAAGAATACCGTGGGAAAAAGTAAAGAAGAAGGCTTTGTCTGTGAACTGACATTCACCCGATCAGACCTGTCCAGCTGAGGACACACGACACATCCAACTCCTGAAATAATGAACAAAATAATATAAACACGCCACATAATATGCAAAGAATCAGAAGATAAAAGGAACATCCACAACTACAACCTACAATCTACAATTACCGAAAAGCGTGCATTAAAAAATATTGAATAGTTTTAAAAAATAAACCTGAAGATGATGCTGAGACATCGAAACATGTTGTAATATATAGCGCAAATTGTAACATCGAGAAAAACTATGAATAGCGCGAATTATTTATATCAATTTTAATTTTAAACATCAATATTAAAATGGTTTGTGTATAGACTTGAAGAATAAATATATGTATCAACAGATATGAATTTGTTGTGTCAAAAATCTCCAAATATTTTAAAATGATATTTTATGCTTTTTATATGTTGGAATTGGACCTTACTGGGGGCCCTTTCCCTGGGGTAAAAGTGACTGGGATGTAGAGGTAATGGTTCACCTTGATTGAGTGTCAAGGTCAAGAGAGTGCGTCTGTACCTCTAACACCCAATATGTTGTCAAGGTCAGGTGCTTAGTATATACCTGAGATGTGACTGGCCCCATAAATTAACATTTTGCTGGTCTGTTTGTATAGTCTGTGTTAGTATTTATATATACTCTATCATAATTTGGAGGAAAAAAAGAAAACTATTATTTTAAATTTTTCATTTATATTTTTATTATTTAGGAAAAAAAAATAATGTAAAAGCACACATTATGGCACAATATTTAGAACTATGTAGGAATTGTACAAATGAAATTTACAAAATCAATCTTTATGTTTTAAGAATGTTCTACAAAGTTGACCCAAAATTCCTATTTCCATAGAAATGAAGGGGGAAGAAAGACGTTCGTACATGCAATTGAGACTTCAATTTGCTAGGAATTTTAAATTCATACACTCAACAAAGATCTTTCAGCACATAAACTGGCATAAAGTCCTGAAGATTGTTTTAATGTAATTATCAATCACATTTTAACGAAGCATCAACCAAATACAGAAAGTCTGCCACAAATCAAGGAACATTCCTTTTTCTATATCCTCCTCTTTCATGTAAACCAGATTTGATATTGAAACTGTTTTCAAGAAAGTTTGATGCCACTGAAAAAATAACTTCCTCTACCTAATGGAAATTGGTAATATGAGAGAGGTTCAACCAAGTAGATGTTTCACTTCTGGGACGTTGTGATAATTGTCCTGATGATGGAGATAATAAGCACCTCTGAAACGTCGGTCAATTCGTACCAGACTGCACAGCGCAACATACCAGAAGACTGTCATCTTCATGTGAAATCTCGTGTGGTTCAGCCAAGTTTACATGCACTCACCTTTATTTTAAAGACAGAGGAAGTTCCTCTGACAAAAAGTGTTTAACTCAAAGTTATCCATTGGAGTGGTAATGAATTTTAGTAGTCATCATCAAGGGGCACATGCGAGCGAAAGCTCAGAACTAGCAGAATAGCAATGCTGTGGTATTGACGTAGTGCCGCGAGGAAAGGTGTTGGGAGGGAAGTGAGGTCCTTTTGCGGCCTTGTATGAAATTTCGTGATGGCTACTTTATTTTTTGTATAGGCCCCGGGAGGATAATTTATTGAATAACAACTTTTACAGAAACAACCGATTGCCATCACCTTGCCGCCGTTGTGCGAAGTTGTATTTAAGTCAGGGTTTTCACAAATAACATTTTAAAAACACTTGACAGATATTAGTTATAATTGCATTTCGTAACACAGGTTTTCTGTTCACAAGTTGTCGCCTTGCAACTAGTGTATTGCTCCAAAATTGGCAACACGAACGGTGGCAGCTGAATACTGGAAGCGGTTGAGCTCGTACTGTCGCGTGAATTTCTGAAACATTGTGGCTGTTCGAATTTATTTCCTAAGGACAGTTAGATTAGGTTAGAATTTCAGGATATCAGAGCCCTGCATTCCAATTACACGAAACACTGGTTGACCAATACCACTAAAATACTCATGTCCTGGAAAAGGGAGCAATCTTATTGTGTGTCACGCAGGATAAGCAAAAACAGGCTTTATTCCTGAGAGAAAGTACTTTGTTCATGTCAACAAATTCGAGACTCCCATTATCATTCATATATGAACTCTGATAGTTCTGTAGACTGGAATGAAAACGGAAGAGCAATCCATTATAATCGTGGTTAATGTCAGCTGTCAGTCTATCATCGTATACAAAGACCCCAACACAGTGTCACGCAAAAAAAGACATTCAAGAATGGCTATGAAAGAGCTGTATTGAATATGATCCTGCAGAAAGTATACCCGAATCACTCTTTCACTCTGTGCCGTATAGACGTAAAAAAGTGTATGAACAGGTTTAGATGGCAAATGAACTGGGTCACCTTGTTATCGGATTATCTCCTTTATATTGTTCGGATAACCTAGCAGATCTCGTGTTCGGTATGTAGGACAGTTGCAGGAGGAACAAGTTGTTCGGGGTTGAAGTTGTGCAACACATCAGTATTCATTCAGGAGACGAAAATTATGACAATGAAGTGACTCGGAAACAGAAGAGGATGATAACAGTGACGAGCCATCGGCTGTTCCATTATTGTAAGTGTGTTGTTTTATACAGTCGATAATTATCACAATCCTCCATCATTGGCTAACCAACCAACTTACACCAGTACAAGACGTTATCCCATGAGAACGAAACGCGTTGCTGGAATTGATTTACTGTATCTTAAAACTCTTACGCTTACGCTAACAGGATTTTTTCTTTGCAGAAGGCCCTACCATGTTCAGATTTGGGCGTGTTGCTCGTGATGGGAAGTTGATCGCAGGTAATTTATCCCTTACGAAAAGGCCTTTGGTTGGATGGAGCTGAACCCAGGACTGAGATTGCTTTGGCTGAAGGCCTGCATGTTTGGGGGTAGACAGGCCATGCCCCCTTACAGTTAGTTACCTTGTGTCATTGGCTTATCTCCATGTGCCTTTAAATGTTGCGTTTCGTAGCTCTGAATACAGTCCAGCTTCGTGTCAACCGCATTTGTGAGTAGCTGACTGCAATGTCTGACAGAATTTAGTGGTTATAAGGATTTCATGTCAATCAACTAGCATCCAGGGCTGTGTTAAACCAAATATTACATGTTGTTATGATGTTGACGCTAATACGCAGTTCTAGCTACCAGAATATTCTACGCTTTGAGATTGAAACAAGTCGCTAAATTAAAACCCCATTAAATATGTTCACGGCATTGGTATTGTATATAGACATCTGGAAAACGTTTGTAGTTACGTATAAAACGCAAAGATTGAATGTAGTCTACCAGAAACAACATTTCAGAGGTACTTAATATAATTTGATTAGTTATATATTTCATGTTACACAGTTGTTTATACAAATAGGGTGATAATTGTCATTGTAAATCGTGTATGTTATTGGTGTTGGCAGTAACGGTTCATGGGCGGTGACATTTACAAGGAAGTGACTGGAAACAAGTTCTTTACTTCGATTTGCGGAAATGTTTGCGACTTATTTTTGTTTTTCGTGGACTTTGTACAGTTTTGCAATAAGTTATCTACATTTTTCTTTTTATATGTAGATTTGGTTTCTTCGAAACTGTCCGCTGCATGCACAAGAAATGTGGGTTGTGCATAGTCCACAAGCTACAGGTTGATAGCATTATTAATCTACTTCTGTTGACTTGAATCAACCAGTTTTGTTTTTGGTTTGTATGCTATATGTGAAGAGTCCTATGTCATAGTGAGCTTACAAGCGTTAATTTTTAGGCTTGAACTGTGCAGAAATCGGTGTGTCTTGGCATGTTGCTTGAAGTAGGAAACTTTGTATACACATATTACGAGGCGCGTCCACAAAGGAAGTTTCCCACTCGTCCCACAGCTAGCAAACCTTATATTGCGCGAATCGACTGTTCGTACGTGATAGAGCAATGACGTAGCATGGCGCATGCACTAACGGTACTTCCCGCGTTCTAACAGTAGCATCGTTGCAGCTGTTGAAGATGGAGGTTCTTATTCCAGCTCCCGCCGACTGTGAAGAGCGGTCAGTGATAACGCTAGGCCGCACACGGCTCGACGGACAGCAAGTCTCCTGCAGGAGTTCAGCTGGGAGGTGTTTAATCATTCACCCTACAGCCCGGACCTCGTTCCCAGTGATTTCCATCTTTTCCTACACCTCAAGAAATTCCTGTCCGGTCAGCGTCAGCGTTTTCAGAATGACAGAGAGGCGGAGATGGTTGTCACACAGTGGTTCCAATCCCAGACGGCAGACTTCTACGACACAGGTATTCAAAAGTTGGTCCCACGGAATGACAAATGTCTCAATTCCGGTGGCGAATATGTTGAAAAATAGCTGGACACTTGCTGTATCTGTTGCAATAAATATTTTGTTTTGTTTCTGTAAACGGCCCCAGGGAAACTTACTTTGTGGACGAGCCTCGTACATGTAGGAAAGACAAAGAAGCTCTGAACTATATATGCCATCTTATTTTACCTTTTAGTATAACTTCTGACATCCCAAATTATGACCAGTCCTAAGGAAGAGAAAGTTGAAGTCTCTTGTCTGTTAAGGGGTTCATGCTTGTACATTTCATACATTTAAACACCATGGTCTGTGCGAAGTAGAATACCCATTTATAAAACATCCTTGCACTTATGGCTTAATGTAAAATGTAGTAAATATACAGCTGTGCATTAATTCATTGATCTTATTTGAAAATATAGTGCATACACAAGATTATTATGCCGTCTTACATGTTTTGGAAACATTACTCTATATTTTGCAATCTTTCTTATTTTTAGTTATGGTTTCTTGTGGTAGTTTACATATTTTGCCAGTCTTGTTTCATGATGCAGGTATAGCAAGCAGAATGTCTATTTTGGCATTCATATTTCTGGGGCACGGAAAAAGTGATCAAGGTCTATGATGCTTATATAAGATTGTGATTCATACAATTCTGTGTATGATTTGAGGTTTTCACAGTGGTGAGTCTGAAGATTACTGTCCTCTGGGTTATTGTTCTGTGTATTCTGGTAGATGTCCACTAACATTTTAGAGGTCATACTGCCTCCGTTATCAGGGCAATGACGGAGGCAGTATGATCTCTGAAACGTTTGTGGAAATCTACCAGACTACAGAGAGCAATAACCTGGAAGACAGTAATCCTCATACAATTCTATTGTACCAGTGGCTGTCATAAATAATGTAACAGTTACCAGTAATTAACTCGCTGGGTTCTTTTTTGAAATATGGGTACATTAATCTCACGGTGATTGAAGATATTTGTATGTTCATAGCAGAAGTCAAACAGTTGTACTGGGGTTGTATCTGACTGTCATATAACCTCCGGAGGCTTGACATTACTGCCAGTCATTTCATGTGTTCTATGTGCAGGACTCTTTTCTTTGGCTAGGTATAGAAAGACGTGCCATAATCATGTTGATAGATGAGTTCCATAGATCCTAGTAGGCAGAATGGAGATGGAATGATATTGACAGGGTACAAATTGAGGGACCTATCCCATTGCCATTTTGTCCACCACAAAACCCACATGGACTATCCTAGGAGTGAATTCAGGCTATTATCGTGAGAAGGTGGCATTTAAATACCTATACCATAACACAGCCTGACACATATCGTATGAATGTAATGCACTGTGATACATCTAATCACATTTGTAAATAAATAGCCACACTGCACCCAAAATACATTTTTTTTACAAATTAATAAATTGCAGCAGCAACCAACAAAGTGCATATTTCAAGGTCACATGAAAAATGTTGTGCCACTGCAACATGAACAGCAGTGAAGACACTTAAGGACTCGCACCTTAGTGAAGGTAGCAACACTGTACTGGTGACTTTGAGGTGTTAGGTAAGGGGGGCAGGGTGAAATTCTCTCATGGCCTTGAAGCATGCGATTTGGTGACAGCTACTGTAGTGTAGTAAATTACTCTTTGGTACGCATACGTTGCACACATTTAATTCCAATTAAAATATAACCCAACAACAAAAATTAAATCAGAAGCAGGTCCACCTTCTGTAATAGACTTTCCCAACCTCCCCTGACTCATGTTGTCACTGTGGTTGCTAGGCCGCTGCTCGTGCCGGTTGTACAGAAGCTGTATTCTTGAACATTTCTTTCTATGAAACAGAATGTTGAACAGACTGTTACCGACACTGACCCAGAAATGCTGTGCAAAGTTGCATGAAGAACACAAAAAGAGTCGATGCTTGTCTTTAAGAAGGTGACGGACATTTAGGGTTGGACATTAGATGGAAAATTCTTTATACAAATGTTGCATACAACTTAAGTTATTTTCCATGTATAAAAAACATTAAAATACATTCAGACTTAAAATGAACTACATTTAAGTAAGAAAATTGTGCAACCGCGATCCAATTATATATGACCATATGCACCCAAGCAACCGCGCCATCTGGTCGACCAAATGGCATTTTATTGTTGGATTACAAATTTTCATTACCTACATAATTTGGTAATAATATACGATTTGTAGTGCTGGATGTCTACAACAGAAAGTGGGCTTTATGAGTTCTACTCACGACTCCTTTTTAATTCGTTAGGCCCTTATGTGTACAGTTGGTTGACTACAGACAGGATGTGATTTCTACATAAATTTTTTAAAGATGGTGCAACAACCCAGAAGACTATCACGAATACCTCAAATCCTACAAATCAAATTTTTCAGTGGGTTGGTAATATCGCTTTGTGGGTGCATGTTTTAGTATTACCTGAGTGAATGATAATATAGAGGTTTGTGGTTTTATTCAGTCTCTTTAGACAAAAAAACCATTATAATACCTCTGAAACTCCACTAACACCGCCTTCAACATCCTTGCCTGCTTACCTCTTATGATTACCTTACAGTCTCATTCGACAGCGTGTCTCTGGTTGAAAGAGCTTCGACTCTGTCCTGATTCTTTCACCTTGAAATTTGTCATGCACAACAAAAGACATTGAGATGTCTTAGAGACTGGCTCAGCTGATACTAGCCATTATATAACTAGTCCTTTTGACAACAAGAAACTAGAAAGAATATTGGAAAACAATGAAATTTAAGAGAACTGATGGAGCGGAGTAGAAATCAAAATAAAGTGTGTTAACGAATCTGCAAATCTGGGGTGGGGTGGGGTGGGGGTCGAAACAAAAACAAAACAGCAACATTCTGTAATTAATTTTAGTCTTATATTTGAAGACACATGAGGAAAAAAGAAAGACTGGATCAAGTACACTTTACGTATTCTTTTAAACATAATTTTCAAAAATTATTTCCTGAGGCCTTTCAGGTATATTTTTTTTAATTAACCTATGTTGAGCACTTATATGAATTCTGTGATTGCGATCTGACTCCTCTGTGGTTAGCCATTTATTACATGAAGCATTGCATTATTCTTTGCTTTAATGTGAGCACAAATGTGTCATGATATTCTTATTGTATTGGAAATGAATTTCCCTGTTGCTGTGCTCCGCCGTGTTTGACTCATAATGCACAGTTTTTATTTCAAATGGCTATTATGTCACATTAGATATTTTAAGTATCAATTATGGTGACCCTGGATTAGGAGTCTGAAGTGACCATCCGCACGTGGTGAAAAGGAAACAATTTCAAACTGTGAATTTGTCTGGAATTTTACAGCAGTGAAAATATGAATATTTGTCTTTTGGATTGTGATGCTGTGTAGGAAACTATCTAAATAATTCCTGTTGTAGAATACATTTCACAAAGAAAACGTATAAAACAATCATCATTATCTTTACAGACCAGTTGCTAATCTTAAGTCTGGCAAAAAGAGTGCTATTCTCTGATAAAACAAATAATCTCCTCCCAGAATTAAATGTTTTTCCATTAACTGTAAACAATTTCAAATAGTTCTGAGGGAATTTATGTTTATTGTGATTTTCTACCTTACGGGATAATATTTACGAAAGTGTGTGTTGTTACAAATGTTGCCTTGGTAATGCTTTCATGGCAAATTAATGTAAAGATGCTGACGAGGGATTTTTAGTCCTTATGCAATAATATTTGACCTACTGGTCATATAGACTGTATACTAATGTATTTTTATGCGGTGCTTTGTGGAAACAATTCACTGAAAGCAACTCCTCCATGGCCTAATTCGTTCCAGCACAGTAGAGCACGTGCTTACATGTTGACTCCTTGTGGCTTTGAATTCAGTTCTTTGTTTTTGGTGCGCTGCTTCAACAACTATGCCAGTTACAGCGCAAAAGAAGAACGCAATAATAAATATACGAAGGTAACAAGAAAGAAATTTCAAATAATTACGTTATGAGTTTAGAGGACGTTAATACACAAGGGCAACGTGCTACTGAAACATCAGCATCTTTGCAACAATAATTCAGTTGAACGAAGTCTATTAATTTAAAAGAAGAAAATATGTGAAACAGGTTGCTAAATCAGAGAATTTACATAATTAGGTTAGTCAGTATAGTGACTGGCTGCGGGCTGGGCCGTTGGGGTTCGATCCCCGACAGAGGCAGAGGATTTTCTTCTAACCTCTGCGGCCCACCTGTCCAGTGAGTTCCGGGGTCTTTTCCCAAGGGTAAGAAGCGGCCGATAAAGGCCGAGTGCCCTAAGCTAACGAAGGTAATGAAGTGTAACAGGCTATGAGGACAAGGTCGAACGAAGTTAAGAACGATTCGCGTCAGCTTGACCCTGAGGCCCTATTAATGGGGTAATAATATCCAGATAAGTTATCAGACTGGTTATGGTGGATTTGTTTTTCGTAAAACCACGCTGACAAGAATTCAGTTTTGAGCTTAAGAAACGTTAAATATAATGAATGACAAGTTCAAATAGTTTGGGAAAAGTATGAATTATAGAAATGGGTCTTAGTTACCGACAGAGGCAGTGTTGCGTTTTTTAAACAGGGACAAATGTCCGTGTTTCAATACAGTAGGAAAATAATACAGAGTTTGGCTTGGGTTAAAAATTTGTTCGAGAACAGGAACAAAGATCTCATGAGGATAAGGAATGACTTTCATTTTTATCAGCTGCTTGTTACACTTTTCAATAATTTTTTTTAAATATTACTTTACATTTTCTTGTTAATCTTGCTGGGCAAATTTCCAGTTATTAAACATACCTAGTGATATGATGATTATTATTTGTTAGTTGTTATAAAAATGATTATTAAATGATGATTTGCTTATTATGAGTATTTTATGATAACTAGCAGAGAGCTTGAAGTCTTACAGCAAGGAAATTTGACAAAAGCTTACAGTTTACCATAGACCAGATCATTCAATTCATCTAGTTTTATATCAATGGGAAAATTATCATCTCTAAAGTCAAGAACATTTGTCTTTATACAGTATAATCTGTAGAAGTTAGTTTCAAGGTATTTGTCAGGACTTTATACACATTCCGTATAAATATAAATAGCAGTTGGGCCCGATATTCCTTCTCGGGTAAGTTGCACCCTAAATTTGTTGAATTCTGAAACATATAATGTCAAACGCTTTAGTTTCATTCGTAATGTCTGAATGAGAATTTATATTGACGATATTTTAAGGACGATTCTTAAAATAAGAGATATTAAAATTAAATATTCTTGGGAATGTAATTATTGAAAGTTATTATGATGCAAATAACAATTCTTTGTAACAGTATCACTGGGACACGCGGGCAACTGCCCTCTTATTAAAAAATAACATTAAATAGTCGTGAGGTGGAAATTGATGTGCTGCGACCTGGTGGCCATTTTGGGTATTTGTTTACAACAGTTACCATATTACCATTGGCAACCACTGTTATGCGTTCTTTGAATGTTTACCTTGGTTATTCTGGTAATGGTGGTTCGCATTGATGTCAGCTGAAGTGATTGTGTATGCTAAGATTGTTTTTGTTGGGACAGATTAGGATAGAACAGGTTCAGACACATTTCGCGTGTGTTAAGGTTGGTTAAGTCAGATCCTTTAGACTAAGTTAAAATGTGTTATGTTAGAACATCGAATATTTTGGATATTATGCATAACCAAGAATGCAGAAACTCTCCTACAGGCTGGCAAGGAAATAGACCTAGGAGTAAATGTAGACAAATCTCAATACATTGGCGTAATACGGGACCAACAGCTGCGGAACATAATTATAAGTAACACATCGTTTGAAAATGTTTCAAAATTGAAGTATCTGGGAACAACAACAAATAAATGAGGTCCATGATGAAATTAAGAGTAAAATTCATTCGGGAAACGTTTGTTTTATTCAATTTACATACTGCTATCATCTCGTTTACTATCCAAAGAACTGTAGATCAGGCAATATAAAACAATAATTTTGCCTGTTGTCTTGTATGGTTGTAAAACATGGTCTCTTACCTTGAAGGAAGAACGTAGATTACAAGTGTTTGAAAGCAGAGTGCTCAGGAAGGTATTTGGACCTAGGAGGGATGAATTAAATGGAGAATTAGAATCCTGCATTACGAGGAGCTGCGTGAATTGTACGGGTCACCTGGCATAGTGAGGATAGTGAAATGTAGGAGACTGGGGTGGACAAATAGCACGCATGGAGGCAAAGGGTACGTACAGAATTTTGATGGGGAATTTTACAGAAAAACGACCACTGGGCAGACCATGAAGGAGATTGGAGAATAAGATCAAGATGGATCTTAGGGAGGTGGGTGGGCTGTGAGGATGGGAAATGGATGGAGTTGGCTCAGGATCGTTTCCGGTGCCGGGCTTTGGTGTTGTCGGTGTTGGACCTGCGGATTCTACTACTAGAGAGTTAGTAGATATTTCTTGTGACCTTTGTTCGCATTTGTTTCCTTTCCTTTAGTTTAATTTGACTTGCGCTGTTTCTTCCACGGTCTTTCAACGATTCTTCTTTATTTTTGCCACTGCCTGCCTCTGCTTATTTAACCGATTCTTGTTTCGTTCTGCCGTTTCTTTTAATCTCTTGATTCCTTTTTGCCATTTTCGTCTTCATCGGAAAAATCGAACTTTGCAACAACAGCTAATTTGGCTGAAGCTTTTTGGTCATTCTCTTGGTAAAGTAAAAGAAAAGCTCTCCCACTACACGCCTTGGAGGCGCTTGAGGGGAGATGCGCTATAGCTCCTACTAATTCTTGTCTTCGGCACTGGATGGGAGGGTGAGTGGTCAGCTTAACCTCCGGTACCCACTGGACAGGAGGCTAGGTGGGCCTCAGAACCGGTCTGGACGCAGAAGCTAGAGGAAAAATTCTCTGCCCTCGTCGGGGATCGAACCCCGGTAGTCCAGTTTGTAGTCAGTCACTGCTGACTGAGCAGCGCCGGCTCGTCATTCTGTTTGTGTGTGTGTAACCAGTGGATGTTTCTTTTTGTTTTGATGTCGAAAGTCTTTGAAGATCGTGTTTTTGTCTATACTGCTGTACTGGAAGTGGGTAGGAACTAGTCATATACATGCCTAGAGGCGAAGTATTTACTTAGCTTCTTACACAATTGTACTATTTTTAACATGCTTGTAACCGGATGTTATAACCTGAAACGCGTTAAAGTAAAGTTAATTGTACGAGGCATCCTTGTGTTTCTCTATCCCATGCTCACACCCGATGTATTTGCGTGATGCATTATATCTGACCCGGTTCAAGAATACCGTGGGAAAAAGTAAAGAAGAAGGCTTTGTCTGTGAACTGACATTCACCCGATCAGACCTGTCCAGCTGAGGACACACGACACATCCAACTCCTGAAATAATGAACAAAATAATATAAACACGCCACATAATATGCAAAGAATCAGAAGATAAAAGGAACATCCACAACTACAACCTACAATCTACAATTACCGAAAAGCGTGCATTAAAAAATATTGAATAGTTTTAAAAAATAAACCTGAAGATGATGCTGAGACATCGAAACATGTTGTAATATATAGCGCAAATTGTAACATCGAGAAAAACTATGAATAGCGCGAATTATTTATATCAATTTTAATTTTAAACATCAATATTAAAATGGTTTGTGTATAGACTTGAAGAATAAATATATGTATCAACAGATATGAATTTGTTGTGTCAAAAATCTCCAAATATTTTAAAATGATATTTTATGCTTTTTATATGTTGGAATTGGACCTTACTGGGGGCCCTTTCCCTGGGGTAAAAGTGACTGGGATGTAGAGGTAATGGTTCACCTTGATTGAGTGTCAAGGTCAAGAGAGTGCGTCTGTACCTCTAACACCCAATATGTTGTCAAGGTCAGGTGCTTAGTATATACCTGAGATGTGACTGGCCCCATAAATTAACATTTTGCTGGTCTGTTTGTATAGTCTGTGTTAGTATTTATATATACTCTATCATAATTTGGAGGAAAAAAAGAAAACTATTATTTTAAATTTTTCATTTATATTTTTATTATTTAGGAAAAAAAAATAATGTAAAAGCACACATTATGGCACAATATTTAGAACTATGTAGGAATTGTACAAATGAAATTTACAAAATCAATCTTTATGTTTTAAGAATGTTCTACAAAGTTGACCCAAAATTCCTATTTCCATAGAAATGAAGGGGGAAGAAAGACGTTCGTACATGCAATTGAGACTTCAATTTGCTAGGAATTTTAAATTCATACACTCAACAAAGATCTTTCAGCACATAAACTGGCATAAAGTCCTGAAGATTGTTTTAATGTAATTATCAATCACATTTTAACGAAGCATCAACCAAATACAGAAAGTCTGCCACAAATCAAGGAACATTCCTTTTTCTATATCCTCCTCTTTCATGTAAACCAGATTTGATATTGAAACTGTTTTCAAGAAAGTTTGATGCCACTGAAAAAATAACTTCCTCTACCTAATGGAAATTGGTAATATGAGAGAGGTTCAACCAAGTAGATGTTTCACTTCTGGGACGTTGTGATAATTGTCCTGATGATGGAGATAATAAGCACCTCTGAAACGTCTGCACAGACTGCACAGCGCAACATACCAGAAGACTGTCATCTTCATGTGAAATCTCGTGTGGTTCAGCCAAGTTTACATGCACTCACCTTTATTTTAAAGACAGAGGAAGTTCCTCTGACAAAAAGTGTTTAACTCAAAGTTATCCATTGGAGTGGTAATGAATTTTAGTAGTCATCATCAAGGGGCACATGCGAGCGAAAGCTCAGAACTAGCAGAATAGCAATGCTGTGGTATTGACGTAGTGCCGCGAGGAAAGGTGTTGGGAGGGAAGTGAGGTCCTTTTGCGGCCTTGTATGAAATTTCGTGATGGCTACTTTATTTTTTGTATAGGCCCCGGGAGGATAATTTATTGAATAACAACTTTTACAGAAACAACCGATTGCCATCACCTTGCCGCCGTTGTGCGAAGTTGTATTTAAGTCAGGGTTTTCACAAATAACATTTTAAAAACACTTGACAGATATTAGTTATAATTGCATTTCGTAACACAGGTTTTCTGTTCACAAGTTGTCGCCTTGCAACTAGTGTATTGCTCCAAAATTGGCAACACGAACGGTGGCAGCTGAATACTGGAAGCGGTTGAGCTCGTACTGTCGCGTGAATTTCTGAAACATTGTGGCTGTTCGAATTTATTTCCTAAGGACAGTTAGATTAGGTTAGAATTTCAGGATATCAGAGCCCTGCATTCCAATTACACGAAACACTGGTTGACCAATACCACTAAAATACTCATGTCCTGGAAAAGGGAGCAATCTTATTGTGTGTCACGCAGGATAAGCAAAAACAGGCTTTATTCCTGAGAGAAAGTACTTTGTTCATGTCAACAAATTCGAGACTCCCATTATCATTCATATATGAACTCTGATAGTTCTGTAGACTGGAATGAAAACGGAAGAGCAATCCATTATAATCGTGGTTAATGTCAGCTGTCAGTCTATCATCGTATACAAAGACCCCAACACAGTGTCACGCAAAAAAAGACATTCAAGAATGGCTATGAAAGAGCTGTATTGAATATGATCCTGCAGAAAGTATACCCGAATCACTCTTTCACTCTGTGCCGTATAGACGTAAAAAAGTGTATGAACAGGTTTAGATGGCAAATGAACTGGGTCACCTTGTTATCGGATTATCTCCTTTATATTGTTCGGATAACCTAGCAGATCTCGTGTTCGGTATGTAGGACAGTTGCAGGAGGAACAAGTTGTTCGGGGTTGAAGTTGTGCAACACATCAGTATTCATTCAGGAGACGAAAATTATGACAATGAAGTGACTCGGAAACAGAAGAGGATGATAACAGTGACGAGCCATCGGCTGTTCCATTATTGTAAGTGTGTTGTTTTATACAGTCGATAATTATCACAATCCTCCATCATTGGCTAACCAACCAACTTACACCAGTACAAGACGTTATCCCATGAGAACGAAACGCGTTGCTGGAATTGATTTACTGTATCTTAAAACTCTTACGCTTACGCTAACAGGATTTTTTCTTTGCAGAAGGCCCTACCATGTTCAGATTTGGGCGTGTTGCTCGTGATGGGAAGTTGATCGCAGGTAATTTATCCCTTACGAAAAGGCCTTTGGTTGGATGGAGCTGAACCCAGGACTGAGATTGCTTTGGCTGAAGGCCTGCATGTTTGGGGGTAGACAGGCCATGCCCCCTTACAGTTAGTTACCTTGTGTCATTGGCTTATCTCCATGTGCCTTTAAATGTTGCGTTTCGTAGCTCTGAATACAGTCCAGCTTCGTGTCAACCGCATTTGTGAGTAGCTGACTGCAATGTCTGACAGAATTTAGTGGTTATAAGGATTTCATGTCAATCAACTAGCATCCAGGGCTGTGTTAAACCAAATATTACATGTTGTTATGATGTTGACGCTAATACGCAGTTCTAGCTACCAGAATATTCTACGCTTTGAGATTGAAACAAGTCGCTAAATTAAAACCCCATTAAATATGTTCACGGCATTGGTATTGTATATAGACATCTGGAAAACGTTTGTAGTTACGTATAAAACGCAAAGATTGAATGTAGTCTACCAGAAACAACATTTCAGAGGTACTTAATATAATTTGATTAGTTATATATTTCATGTTACACAGTTGTTTATACAAATAGGGTGATAATTGTCATTGTAAATCGTGTATGTTATTGTAACGGTTCATGGGCGGTGACATTTACAAGGAAGTGACTGGAAACAAGTTCTTTACTTCGATTTGCGGAAATGTTTGCGACTTATTTTTGTTTTTCGTGGACTTTGTACAGTTTTGCAATAAGTTATCTACATTTTTCTTTTTATATGTAGATTTGGTTTCTTCGAAACTGTCCGCTGCATGCACAAGAAATGTGGGTTGTGCATAGTCCACAAGCTACAGGTTGATAGCATTATTAATCTACTTCTGTTGACTTGAATCAACCAGTTTTGTTTTTGGTTTGTATGCTATATGTGAAGAGTCCTATGTCATAGTGAGCTTACAAGCGTTAATTTTTAGGCTTGAACTGTGCAGAAATCGGTGTGTCTTGGCATGTTGCTTGAAGTAGGAAACTTTGTATACACATATTACGAGGCGCGTCCACAAAGGAAGTTTCCCACTCGTCCCACAGCTAGCAAACCTTATATTGCGCGAATCGACTGTTCGTACGTGATAGAGCAATGACGTAGCATGGCGCATGCACTAACGGTACTTCCCGCGTTCTAACAGTAGCATCGTTGCAGCTGTTGAAGATGGAGGTTCTTATTCCAGCTCCCGCCGACTGTGAAGAGCGGTCAGTGATAACGCTAGGCCGCACACGGCTCGACGGACAGCAAGTCTCCTGCAGGAGTTCAGCTGGGAGGTGTTTAATCATTCACCCTACAGCCCGGACCTCGTTCCCAGTGATTTCCATCTTTTCCTACACCTCAAGAAATTCCTGTCCGGTCAGCGTCAGCGTTTTCAGAATGACAGAGAGGCGGAGATGGTTGTCACACAGTGGTTCCAATCCCAGACGGCAGACTTCTACGACACAGGTATTCAAAAGTTGGTCCCACGGAATGACAAATGTCTCAATTCCGGTGGCGAATATGTTGAAAAATAGCTGGACACTTGCTGTATCTGTTGCAATAAATATTTTGTTTTGTTTCTGTAAACGGCCCCAGGGAAACTTACTTTGTGGACGAGCCTCGTACATGTAGGAAAGACAAAGAAGCTCTGAACTATATATGCCATCTTATTTTACCTTTTAGTATAACTTCTGACATCCCAAATTATGACCAGTCCTAAGGAAGAGAAAGTTGAAGTCTCTTGTCTGTTAAGGGGTTCATGCTTGTACATTTCATACATTTAAACACCATGGTCTGTGCGAAGTAGAATACCCATTTATAAAACATCCTTGCACTTATGGCTTAATGTAAAATGTAGTAAATATACAGCTGTGCATTAATTCATTGATCTTATTTGAAAATATAGTGCATACACAAGATTATTATGCCGTCTTACATGTTTTGGAAACATTACTCTATATTTTGCAATCTTTCTTATTTTTAGTTATGGTTTCTTGTGGTAGTTTACATATTTTGCCAGTCTTGTTTCATGATGCAGGTATAGCAAGCAGAATGTCTATTTTGGCATTCATATTTCTGGGGCACGGAAAAAGTGATCAAGGTCTATGATGCTTATATAAGATTGTGATTCATACAATTCTGTGTATGATTTGAGGTTTTCACAGTGGTGAGTCTGAAGATTACTGTCCTCTGGGTTATTGTTCTGTGTATTCTGGTAGATGTCCACTAACATTTTAGAGGTCATACTGCCTCCGTTATCAGGGCAATGACGGAGGCAGTATGATCTCTGAAACGTTTGTGGAAATCTACCAGACTACAGAGAGCAATAACCTGGAAGACAGTAATCCTCATACAATTCTATTGTACCAGTGGCTGTCATAAATAATGTAACAGTTACCAGTAATTAACTCGCTGGGTTCTTTTTTGAAATATGGGTACATTAATCTCACGGTGATTGAAGATATTTGTATGTTCATAGCAGAAGTCAAACAGTTGTACTGGGGTTGTATCTGACTGTCATATAACCTCCGGAGGCTTGACATTACTGCCAGTCATTTCATGTGTTCTATGTGCAGGACTCTTTTCTTTGGCTAGGTATAGAAAGACGTGCCATAATCATGTTGATAGATGAGTTCCATAGATCCTAGTAGGCAGAATGGAGATGGAATGATATTGACAGGGTACAAATTGAGGGACCTATCCCATTGCCATTTTGTCCACCACAAAACCCACATGGACTATCCTAGGAGTGAATTCAGGCTATTATCGTGAGAAGGTGGCATTTAAATACCTATACCATAACACAGCCTGACACATATCGTATGAATGTAATGCACTGTGATACATCTAATCACATTTGTAAATAAATAGCCACACTGCACCCAAAATACATTTTTTTTACAAATTAATAAATTGCAGCAGCAACCAACAAAGTGCATATTTCAAGGTCACATGAAAAATGTTGTGCCACTGCAACATGAACAGCAGTGAAGACACTTAAGGACTCGCACCATAGTGAAGGTAGCAACACTGTACTGGTGACTTTGAGGTGTTAGGTAAGGGGGGCAGGGTGAAATTCTCTCATGGCCTTGAAGCATGCGATTTGGTGACAGCTACTGTAGTGTAGTAAATTACTCTTTGGTACGCATACGTTGCACACATTTAATTCCAATTAAAATATAACCCAACAACAAAAATTAAATCAGAAGCAGGTCCACCTTCTGTAATAGACTTTCCCAACCTCCCCTGACTCATGTTGTCACTGTGGTTGCTAGGCCGCTGCTCGTGCCGGTTGTACAGAAGCTGTATTCTTGAACATTTCTTTCTATGAAACAGAATGTTGAACAGACTGTTACCGACACTGACCCAGAAATGCTGTGCAAAGTTGCATGAAGAACACAAAAAGAGTCGATGCTTGTCTTTAAGAAGGTGACGGACATTTAGGGTTGGACATTAGATGGAAAATTCTTTATACAAATGTTGCATACAACTTAAGTTATTTTCCATGTATAAAAAACATTAAAATACATTCAGACTTAAAATGAACTACATTTAAGTAAGAAAATTGTGCAACCGCGATCCAATTATATATGACCATATGCACCCAAGCAACCGCGCCATCTGGTCGACCAAATGGCATTTTATTGTTGGATTACAAATTTTCATTACCTACATAATTTGGTAATAATATACGATTTGTAGTGCTGGATGTCTACAACAGAAAGTGGGCTTTATGAGTTCTACTCACGACTCCTTTTTAATTCGTTAGGCCCTTATGTGTACAGTTGGTTGACTACAGACAGGATGTGATTTCTACATAAATTTTTTAAAGATGGTGCAACAACCCAGAAGACTATCACGAATACCTCAAATCCTACAAATCAAATTTTTCAGTGGGTTGGTAATATCGCTTTGTGGGTGCATGTTTTAGTATTACCTGAGTGAATGATAATATAGAGGTTTGTGGTTTTATTCAGTCTCTTTAGACAAAAAAACCATTATAATACCTCTGAAACTCCACTAACACCGCCTTCAACATCCTTGCCTGCTTACCTCTTATGATTACCTTACAGTCTCATTCGACAGCGTGTCTCTGGTTGAAAGAGCTTCGACTCTGTCCTGATTCTTTCACCTTGAAATTTGTCATGCACAACAAAAGACATTGAGATGTCTTAGAGACTGGCTCAGCTGATACTAGCCATTATATAACTAGTCCTTTTGACAACAAGAAACTAGAAAGAATATTGGAAAACAATGAAATTTAAGAGAACTGATGGAGCGGAGTAGAAATCAAAATAAAGTGTGTTAACGAATCTGCAAATCTGGGGTGGGGTGGGGTGGGGGTCGAAACAAAAACAAAACAGCAACATTCTGTAATTAATTTTAGTCTTATATTTGAAGACACATGAGGAAAAAAGAAAGACTGGATCAAGTACACTTTACGTATTCTTTTAAACATAATTTTCAAAAATTATTTCCTGAGGCCTTTCAGGTATATTTTTTTTAATTAACCTATGTTGAGCACTTATATGAATTCTGTGATTGCGATCTGACTCCTCTGTGGTTAGCCATTTATTACATGAAGCATTGCATTATTCTTTGCTTTAATGTGAGCACAAATGTGTCATGATATTCTTATTGTATTGGAAATGAATTTCCCTGTTGCTGTGCTCCGCCGTGTTTGACTCATAATGCACAGTTTTTATTTCAAATGGCTATTATGTCACATTAGATATTTTAAGTATCAATTATGGTGACCCTGGATTAGGAGTCTGAAGTGACCATCCGCACGTGGTGAAAAGGAAACAATTTCAAACTGTGAATTTGTCTGGAATTTTACAGCAGTGAAAATATGAATATTTGTCTTTTGGATTGTGATGCTGTGTAGGAAACTATCTAAATAATTCCTGTTGTAGAATACATTTCACAAAGAAAACGTATAAAACAATCATCATTATCTTTACAGACCAGTTGCTAATCTTAAGTCTGGCAAAAAGAGTGCTATTCTCTGATAAAACAAATAATCTCCTCCCAGAATTAAATGTTTTTCCATTAACTGTAAACAATTTCAAATAGTTCTGAGGGAATTTATGTTTATTGTGATTTTCTACCTTACGGGATAATATTTACGAAAGTGTGTGTTGTTACAAATGTTGCCTTGGTAATGCTTTCATGGCAAATTAATGTAAAGATGCTGACGAGGGATTTTTAGTCCTTATGCAATAATATTTGACCTACTGGTCATATAGACTGTATACTAATGTATTTTTATGCGGTGCTTTGTGGAAACAATTCACTGAAAGCAACTCCTCCATGGCCTAATTCGTTCCAGCACAGTAGAGCACGTGCTTACATGTTGACTCCTTGTGGCTTTGAATTCAGTTCTTTGTTTTTGGTGCGCTGCTTCAACAACTATGCCAGTTACAGCGCAAAAGAAGAACGCAATAATAAATATACGAAGGTAACAAGAAAGAAATTTCAAATAATTACGTTATGAGTTTAGAGGACGTTAATACACAAGGGCAACGTGCTACTGAAACATCAGCATCTTTGCAACAATAATTCAGTTGAACGAAGTCTATTAATTTAAAAGAAGAAAATATGTGAAACAGGTTGCTAAATCAGAGAATTTACATAATTAGGTTAGTCAGTATAGTGACTGGCTGCGGGCTGGGCCGTTGGGGTTCGATCCCCGACAGAGGCAGAGGATTTTCTTCTAACCTCTGCGGCCCACCTGTCCAGTGAGTTCCGGGGTCTTTTCCCAAGGGTAAGAAGCGGCCGATAAAGGCCGAGTGCCCTAAGCTAACGAAGGTAATGAAGTGTAACAGGCTATGAGGACAAGGTCGAACGAAGTTAAGAACGATTCGCGTCAGCTTGACCCTGAGGCCCTATTAATGGGGTAATAATATCCAGATAAGTTATCAGACTGGTTATGGTGGATTTGTTTTTCGTAAAACCACGCTGACAAGAATTCAGTTTTGAGCTTAAGAAACGTTAAATATAATGAATGACAAGTTCAAATAGTTTGGGAAAAGTATGAATTATAGAAATGGGTCTTAGTTACCGACAGAGGCAGTGTTGCGTTTTTTAAACAGGGACAAATGTCCGTGTTTCAATACAGTAGGAAAATAATACAGAGTTTGGCTTGGGTTAAAAATTTGTTCGAGAACAGGAACAAAGATCTCATGAGGATAAGGAATGACTTTCATTTTTATCAGCTGCTTGTTACACTTTTCAATAATTTTTTTTAAATATTACTTTACATTTTCTTGTTAATCTTGCTGGGCAAATTTCCAGTTATTAAACATACCTAGTGATATGATGATTATTATTTGTTAGTTGTTATAAAAATGATTATTAAATGATGATTTGCTTATTATGAGTATTTTATGATAACTAGCAGAGAGCTTGAAGTCTTACAGCAAGGAAATTTGACAAAAGCTTACAGTTTACCATAGACCAGATCATTCAATTCATCTAGTTTTATATCAATGGGAAAATTATCATCTCTAAAGTCAAGAACATTTGTCTTTATACAGTATAATCTGTAGAAGTTAGTTTCAAGGTATTTGTCAGGACTTTATACACATTCCGTATAAATATAAATAGCAGTTGGGCCCGATATTCCTTCTCGGGTAAGTTGCACCCTAAATTTGTTGAATTCTGAAACATATAATGTCAAACGCTTTAGTTTCATTCGTAATGTCTGAATGAGAATTTATATTGACGATATTTTAAGGACGATTCTTAAAATAAGAGATATTAAAATTAAATATTCTTGGGAATGTAATTATTGAAAGTTATTATGATGCAAATAACAATTCTTTGTAACAGTATCACTGGGACACGCGGGCAACTGCCCTCTTATTAAAAAATAACATTAAATAGTCGTGAGGTGGAAATTGATGTGCTGCGACCTGGTGGCCATTTTGGGTATTTGTTTACAACAGTTACCATATTACCATTGGCAACCACTGTTATGCGTTCTTTGAATGTTTACCTTGGTTATTCTGGTAATGGTGGTTCGCATTGATGTCAGCTGAAGAGATTGTGTATGCTAAGATTGTTTTTGTTGGGACAGATTAGGATAGAACAGGTTCAGACACATTTCGCGTGTGTTAAGGTTGGTTAAGTCAGATCCTTTAGACTAAGTTAAAATGTGTTATGTTAGAACATCGAATATTTTGGATATTATGCATAACCAAGAATGCAGAAACTCTCCTACAGGCTGGCAAGGAAATAGACCTAGGAGTAAATGTAGACAAATCTCAATACATTGGCGTAATACGGGACCAACAGCTGCGGAACATAATTATAAGTAACACATCGTTTGAAAATGTTTCAAAATTGAAGTATCTGGGAACAACAACAAATAAATGAGGTCCATGATGAAATTAAGAGTAAAATTCATTCGGGAAACGTTTGTTTTATTCAATTTACATACTGCTATCATCTCGTTTACTATCCAAAGAACTGTAGATCAGGCAATATAAAACAATAATTTTGCCTGTTGTCTTGTATGGTTGTAAAACATGGTCTCTTACCTTGAAGGAAGAACGTAGATTACAAGTGTTTGAAAGCAGAGTGCTCAGGAAGGTATTTGGACCTAGGAGGGATGAATTAAATGGAGAATTAGAATCCTGCATTACGAGGAGCTGCGTGAATTGTACGGGTCACCTGGCATAGTGAGGATAGTGAAATGTAGGAGACTGGGGTGGACAAATAGCACGCATGGAGGCAAAGGGTACGTACAGAATTTTGATGGGGAATTTTACAGAAAAACGACCACTGGGCAGACCATGAAGGAGATTGGAGAATAAGATCAAGATGGATCTTAGGGAGGTGGGTGGGCTGTGAGGATGGGAAATGGATGGAGTTGGCTCAGGATCGTTTCCGGTGCCGGGCTTTGGTGTTGTCGGTGTTGGACCTGCGGATTCTACTACTAGAGAGTTAGTAGATATTTCTTGTGACCTTTGTTCGCATTTGTTTCCTTTCCTTTAGTTTAATTTGACTTGCGCTGTTTCTTCCACGGTCTTTCAACGATTCTTCTTTATTTTTGCCACTGCCTGCCTCTGCTTATTTAACCGATTCTTGTTTCGTTCTGCCGTTTCTTTTAATCTCTTGATTCCTTTTTGCCATTTTCGTCTTCATCGGAAAAATCGAACTTTGCAACAACAGCTAATTTGGCTGAAGCTTTTTGGTCATTCTCTTGGTAAAGTAAAAGAAAAGCTCTCCCACTACACGCCTTGGAGGCGCTTGAGGGGAGATGCGCTATAGCTCCTACTAATTCTTGTCTTCGGCACTGGATGGGAGGGTGAGTGGTCAGCTTAACCTCCGGTACCCACTGGACAGGAGGCTAGGTGGGCCTCAGAACCGGTCTGGACGCAGAAGCTAGAGGAAAAATTCTCTGCCCTCGTCGGGGATCGAACCCCGGTAGTCCAGTTTGTAGTCAGTCACTGCTGACTGAGCAGCGCCGGCTCGTCATTCTGTTTGTGTGTGTGTAACCAGTGGATGTTTCTTTTTGTTTTGATGTCGAAAGTCTTTGAAGATCGTGTTTTTGTCTATACTGCTGTACTGGAAGTGGGTAGGAACTAGTCATATACATGCCTAGAGGCGAAGTATTTACTTAGCTTCTTACACAATTGTACTATTTTTAACATGCTTGTAACCGGATGTTATAACCTGAAACGCGTTAAAGTAAAGTTAATTGTACGAGGCATCCTTGTGTTTCTCTATCCCATGCTCACACCCGATGTATTTGCGTGATGCATTATATCTGACCCGGTTCAAGAATACCGTGGGAAAAAGTAAAGAAGAAGGCTTTGTCTGTGAACTGACATTCACCCGATCAGACCTGTCCAGCTGAGGACACACGACACATCCAACTCCTGAAATAATGAACAAAATAATATAAACACGCCACATAATATGCAAAGAATCAGAAGATAAAAGGAACATCCACAACTACAACCTACAATCTACAATTACCGAAAAGCGTGCATTAAAAAATATTGAATAGTTTTAAAAAATAAACCTGAAGATGATGCTGAGACATCGAAACATGTTGTAATATATAGCGCAAATTGTAACATCGAGAAAAACTATGAATAGCGCGAATTATTTATATCAATTTTAATTTTAAACATCAATATTAAAATGGTTTGTGTATAGACTTGAAGAATAAATATATGTATCAACAGATATGAATTTGTTGTGTCAAAAATCTCCAAATATTTTAAAATGATATTTTATGCTTTTTATATGTTGGAATTGGACCTTACTGGGGGCCCTTTCCCTGGGGTAAAAGTGACTGGGATGTAGAGGTAATGGTTCACCTTGATTGAGTGTCAAGGTCAAGAGAGTGCGTCTGTACCTCTAACACCCAATATGTTGTCAAGGTCAGGTGCTTAGTATATACCTGAGATGTGACTGGCCCCATAAATTAACATTTTGCTGGTCTGTTTGTATAGTCTGTGTTAGTATTTATATATACTCTATCATAATTTGGAGGAAAAAAAGAAAACTATTATTTTAAATTTTTCATTTATATTTTTATTATTTAGGAAAAAAAAATAATGTAAAAGCACACATTATGGCACAATATTTAGAACTATGTAGGAATTGTACAAATGAAATTTACAAAATCAATCTTTATGTTTTAAGAATGTTCTACAAAGTTGACCCAAAATTCCTATTTCCATAGAAATGAAGGGGGAAGAAAGACGTTCGTACATGCAATTGAGACTTCAATTTGCTAGGAATTTTAAATTCATACACTCAACAAAGATCTTTCAGCACATAAACTGGCATAAAGTCCTGAAGATTGTTTTAATGTAATTATCAATCACATTTTAACGAAGCATCAACCAAATACAGAAAGTCTGCCACAAATCAAGGAACATTCCTTTTTCTATATCCTCCTCTTTCATGTAAACCAGATTTGATATTGAAACTGTTTTCAAGAAAGTTTGATGCCACTGAAAAAATAACTTCCTCTACCTAATGGAAATTGGTAATATGAGAGAGGTTCAACCAAGTAGATGTTTCACTTCTGGGACGTTGTGATAATTGTCCTGATGATGGAGATAATAAGCACCTCTGAAACGTCGGTCAATTCGTACCAGACTGCACAGCGCAACATACCAGAAGACTGTCATCTTCATGTGAAATCTCGTGTGGTTCAGCCAAGTTTACATGCACTCACCTTTATTTTAAAGACAGAGGAAGTTCCTCTGACAAAAAGTGTTTAACTCAAAGTTATCCATTGGAGTGGTAATGAATTTTAGTAGTCATCATCAAGGGGCACATGCGAGCGAAAGCTCAGAACTAGCAGAATAGCAATGCTGTGGTATTGACGTAGTGCCGCGAGGAAAGGTGTTGGGAGGGAAGTGAGGTCCTTTTGCGGCCTTGTATGAAATTTCGTGATGGCTACTTTATTTTTTGTATAGGCCCCGGGAGGATAATTTATTGAATAACAACTTTTACAGAAACAACCGATTGCCATCACCTTGCCGCCGTTGTGCGAAGTTGTATTTAAGTCAGGGTTTTCACAAATAACATTTTAAAAACACTTGACAGATATTAGTTATAATTGCATTTCGTAACACAGGTTTTCTGTTCACAAGTTGTCGCCTTGCAACTAGTGTATTGCTCCAAAATTGGCAACACGAACGGTGGCAGCTGAATACTGGAAGCGGTTGAGCTCGTACTGTCGCGTGAATTTCTGAAACATTGTGGCTGTTCGAATTTATTTCCTAAGGACAGTTAGATTAGGTTAGAATTTCAGGATATCAGAGCCCTGCATTCCAATTACACGAAACACTGGTTGACCAATACCACTAAAATACTCATGTCCTGGAAAAGGGAGCAATCTTATTGTGTGTCACGCAGGATAAGCAAAAACAGGCTTTATTCCTGAGAGAAAGTACTTTGTTCATGTCAACAAATTCGAGACTCCCATTATCATTCATATATGAACTCTGATAGTTCTGTAGACTGGAATGAAAACGGAAGAGCAATCCATTATAATCGTGGTTAATGTCAGCTGTCAGTCTATCATCGTATACA
Source organism: Zootermopsis nevadensis (assembly GCF_977971745.1). Classification (NCBI taxonomy): domain Eukaryota; kingdom Metazoa; phylum Arthropoda; class Insecta; order Blattodea; family Termopsidae; genus Zootermopsis; species Zootermopsis nevadensis. The sequence goes on from NW_028259145.1 coordinate 7,569,531, forward strand.
AAGACCCCAACACAGTGTCACGCAAAAAAAGACATTCAAGAATGGCTATGAAAGAGCTGTATTGAATATGATCCTGCAGAAAGTATACCCGAATCACTCTTTCACTCTGTGCCGTATAGACGTAAAAAAGTGTATGAACAGGTTTAGATGGCAAATGAACTGGGTCACCTTGTTATCGGATTATCTCCTTTATATTGTTCGGATAACCTAGCAGATCTCGTGTTCGGTATGTAGGACAGTTGCAGGAGGAACAAGTTGTTCGGGGTTGAAGTTGTGCAACACATCAGTATTCATTCAGGAGACGAAAATTATGACAATGAAGTGACTCGGAAACAGAAGAGGATGATAACAGTGACGAGCCATCGGCTGTTCCATTATTGTAAGTGTGTTGTTTTATACAGTCGATAATTATCACAATCCTCCATCATTGGCTAACCAACCAACTTACACCAGTACAAGACGTTATCCCATGAGAACGAAACGCGTTGCTGGAATTGATTTACTGTATCTTAAAACTCTTACGCTTACGCTAACAGGATTTTTTCTTTGCAGAAGGCCCTACCATGTTCAGATTTGGGCGTGTTGCTCGTGATGGGAAGTTGATCGCAGGTAATTTATCCCTTACGAAAAGGCCTTTGGTTGGATGGAGCTGAACCCAGGACTGAGATTGCTTTGGCTGAAGGCCTGCATGTTTGGGGGTAGACAGGCCATGCCCCCTTACAGTTAGTTACCTTGTGTCATTGGCTTATCTCCATGTGCCTTTAAATGTTGCGTTTCGTAGCTCTGAATACAGTCCAGCTTCGTGTCAACCGCATTTGTGAGTAGCTGACTGCAATGTCTGACAGAATTTAGTGGTTATAAGGATTTCATGTCAATCAACTAGCATCCAGGGCTGTGTTAAACCAAATATTACATGTTGTTATGATGTTGACGCTAATACGCAGTTCTAGCTACCAGAATATTCTACGCTTTGAGATTGAAACAAGTCGCTAAATTAAAACCCCATTAAATATGTTCACGGCATTGGTATTGTATATAGACATCTGGAAAACGTTTGTAGTTACGTATAAAACGCAAAGATTGAATGTAGTCTACCAGAAACAACATTTCAGAGGTACTTAATATAATTTGATTAGTTATATATTTCATGTTACACAGTTGTTTATACAAATAGGGTGATAATTGTCATTGTAAATCGTGTATGTTATTGTAACGGTTCATGGGCGGTGACATTTACAAGGAAGTGACTGGAAACAAGTTCTTTACTTCGATTTGCGGAAATGTTTGCGACTTATTTTTGTTTTTCGTGGACTTTGTACAGTTTTGCAATAAGTTATCTACATTTTTCTTTTTATATGTAGATTTGGTTTCTTCGAAACTGTCCGCTGCATGCACAAGAAATGTGGGTTGTGCATAGTCCACAAGCTACAGGTTGATAGCATTATTAATCTACTTCTGTTGACTTGAATCAACCAGTTTTGTTTTTGGTTTGTATGCTATATGTGAAGAGTCCTATGTCATAGTGAGCTTACAAGCGTTAATTTTTAGGCTTGAACTGTGCAGAAATCGGTGTGTCTTGGCATGTTGCTTGAAGTAGGAAACTTTGTATACACATATTACGAGGCGCGTCCACAAAGGAAGTTTCCCACTCGTCCCACAGCTAGCAAACCTTATATTGCGCGAATCGACTGTTCGTACGTGATAGAGCAATGACGTAGCATGGCGCATGCACTAACGGTACTTCCCGCGTTCTAACAGTAGCATCGTTGCAGCTGTTGAAGATGGAGGTTCTTATTCCAGCTCCCGCCGACTGTGAAGAGCGGTCAGTGATAACGCTAGGCCGCACACGGCTCGACGGACAGCAAGTCTCCTGCAGGAGTTCAGCTGGGAGGTGTTTAATCATTCACCCTACAGCCCGGACCTCGTTCCCAGTGATTTCCATCTTTTCCTACACCTCAAGAAATTCCTGTCCGGTCAGCGTCAGCGTTTTCAGAATGACAGAGAGGCGGAGATGGTTGTCACACAGTGGTTCCAATCCCAGACGGCAGACTTCTACGACACAGGTATTCAAAAGTTGGTCCCACGGAATGACAAATGTCTCAATTCCGGTGGCGAATATGTTGAAAAATAGCTGGACACTTGCTGTATCTGTTGCAATAAATATTTTGTTTTGTTTCTGTAAACGGCCCCAGGGAAACTTACTTTGTGGACGAGCCTCGTACATGTAGGAAAGACAAAGAAGCTCTGAACTATATATGCCATCTTATTTTACCTTTTAGTATAACTTCTGACATCCCAAATTATGACCAGTCCTAAGGAAGAGAAAGTTGAAGTCTCTTGTCTGTTAAGGGGTTCATGCTTGTACATTTCATACATTTAAACACCATGGTCTGTGCGAAGTAGAATACCCATTTATAAAACATCCTTGCACTTATGGCTTAATGTAAAATGTAGTAAATATACAGCTGTGCATTAATTCATTGATCTTATTTGAAAATATAGTGCATACACAAGATTATTATGCCGTCTTACATGTTTTGGAAACATTACTCTATATTTTGCAATCTTTCTTATTTTTAGTTATGGTTTCTTGTGGTAGTTTACATATTTTGCCAGTCTTGTTTCATGATGCAGGTATAGCAAGCAGAATGTCTATTTTGGCATTCATATTTCTGGGGCACGGAAAAAGTGATCAAGGTCTATGATGCTTATATAAGATTGTGATTCATACAATTCTGTGTATGATTTGAGGTTTTCACAGTGGTGAGTCTGAAGATTACTGTCCTCTGGGTTATTGTTCTGTGTATTCTGGTAGATGTCCACTAACATTTTAGAGGTCATACTGCCTCCGTTATCAGGGCAATGACGGAGGCAGTATGATCTCTGAAACGTTTGTGGAAATCTACCAGACTACAGAGAGCAATAACCTGGAAGACAGTAATCCTCATACAATTCTATTGTACCAGTGGCTGTCATAAATAATGTAACAGTTACCAGTAATTAACTCGCTGGGTTCTTTTTTGAAATATGGGTACATTAATCTCACGGTGATTGAAGATATTTGTATGTTCATAGCAGAAGTCAAACAGTTGTACTGGGGTTGTATCTGACTGTCATATAACCTCCGGAGGCTTGACATTACTGCCAGTCATTTCATGTGTTCTATGTGCAGGACTCTTTTCTTTGGCTAGGTATAGAAAGACGTGCCATAATCATGTTGATAGATGAGTTCCATAGATCCTAGTAGGCAGAATGGAGATGGAATGATATTGACAGGGTACAAATTGAGGGACCTATCCCATTGCCATTTTGTCCACCACAAAACCCACATGGACTATCCTAGGAGTGAATTCAGGCTATTATCGTGAGAAGGTGGCATTTAAATACCTATACCATAACACAGCCTGACACATATCGTATGAATGTAATGCACTGTGATACATCTAATCACATTTGTAAATAAATAGCCACACTGCACCCAAAATACATTTTTTTTACAAATTAATAAATTGCAGCAGCAACCAACAAAGTGCATATTTCAAGGTCACATGAAAAATGTTGTGCCACTGCAACATGAACAGCAGTGAAGACACTTAAGGACTCGCACCATAGTGAAGGTAGCAACACTGTACTGGTGACTTTGAGGTGTTAGGTAAGGGGGGCAGGGTGAAATTCTCTCATGGCCTTGAAGCATGCGATTTGGTGACAGCTACTGTAGTGTAGTAAATTACTCTTTGGTACGCATACGTTGCACACATTTAATTCCAATTAAAATATAACCCAACAACAAAAATTAAATCAGAAGCAGGTCCACCTTCTGTAATAGACTTTCCCAACCTCCCCTGACTCATGTTGTCACTGTGGTTGCTAGGCCGCTGCTCGTGCCGGTTGTACAGAAGCTGTATTCTTGAACATTTCTTTCTATGAAACAGAATGTTGAACAGACTGTTACCGACACTGACCCAGAAATGCTGTGCAAAGTTGCATGAAGAACACAAAAAGAGTCGATGCTTGTCTTTAAGAAGGTGACGGACATTTAGGGTTGGACATTAGATGGAAAATTCTTTATACAAATGTTGCATACAACTTAAGTTATTTTCCATGTATAAAAAACATTAAAATACATTCAGACTTAAAATGAACTACATTTAAGTAAGAAAATTGTGCAACCGCGATCCAATTATATATGACCATATGCACCCAAGCAACCGCGCCATCTGGTCGACCAAATGGCATTTTATTGTTGGATTACAAATTTTCATTACCTACATAATTTGGTAATAATATACGATTTGTAGTGCTGGATGTCTACAACAGAAAGTGGGCTTTATGAGTTCTACTCACGACTCCTTTTTAATTCGTTAGGCCCTTATGTGTACAGTTGGTTGACTACAGACAGGATGTGATTTCTACATAAATTTTTTAAAGATGGTGCAACAACCCAGAAGACTATCACGAATACCTCAAATCCTACAAATCAAATTTTTCAGTGGGTTGGTAATATCGCTTTGTGGGTGCATGTTTTAGTATTACCTGAGTGAATGATAATATAGAGGTTTGTGGTTTTATTCAGTCTCTTTAGACAAAAAAACCATTATAATACCTCTGAAACTCCACTAACACCGCCTTCAACATCCTTGCCTGCTTACCTCTTATGATTACCTTACAGTCTCATTCGACAGCGTGTCTCTGGTTGAAAGAGCTTCGACTCTGTCCTGATTCTTTCACCTTGAAATTTGTCATGCACAACAAAAGACATTGAGATGTCTTAGAGACTGGCTCAGCTGATACTAGCCATTATATAACTAGTCCTTTTGACAACAAGAAACTAGAAAGAATATTGGAAAACAATGAAATTTAAGAGAACTGATGGAGCGGAGTAGAAATCAAAATAAAGTGTGTTAACGAATCTGCAAATCTGGGGTGGGGTGGGGTGGGGGTCGAAACAAAAACAAAACAGCAACATTCTGTAATTAATTTTAGTCTTATATTTGAAGACACATGAGGAAAAAAGAAAGACTGGATCAAGTACACTTTACGTATTCTTTTAAACATAATTTTCAAAAATTATTTCCTGAGGCCTTTCAGGTATATTTTTTTTAATTAACCTATGTTGAGCACTTATATGAATTCTGTGATTGCGATCTGACTCCTCTGTGGTTAGCCATTTATTACATGAAGCATTGCATTATTCTTTGCTTTAATGTGAGCACAAATGTGTCATGATATTCTTATTGTATTGGAAATGAATTTCCCTGTTGCTGTGCTCCGCCGTGTTTGACTCATAATGCACAGTTTTTATTTCAAATGGCTATTATGTCACATTAGATATTTTAAGTATCAATTATGGTGACCCTGGATTAGGAGTCTGAAGTGACCATCCGCACGTGGTGAAAAGGAAACAATTTCAAACTGTGAATTTGTCTGGAATTTTACAGCAGTGAAAATATGAATATTTGTCTTTTGGATTGTGATGCTGTGTAGGAAACTATCTAAATAATTCCTGTTGTAGAATACATTTCACAAAGAAAACGTATAAAACAATCATCATTATCTTTACAGACCAGTTGCTAATCTTAAGTCTGGCAAAAAGAGTGCTATTCTCTGATAAAACAAATAATCTCCTCCCAGAATTAAATGTTTTTCCATTAACTGTAAACAATTTCAAATAGTTCTGAGGGAATTTATGTTTATTGTGATTTTCTACCTTACGGGATAATATTTACGAAAGTGTGTGTTGTTACAAATGTTGCCTTGGTAATGCTTTCATGGCAAATTAATGTAAAGATGCTGACGAGGGATTTTTAGTCCTTATGCAATAATATTTGACCTACTGGTCATATAGACTGTATACTAATGTATTTTTATGCGGTGCTTTGTGGAAACAATTCACTGAAAGCAACTCCTCCATGGCCTAATTCGTTCCAGCACAGTAGAGCACGTGCTTACATGTTGACTCCTTGTGGCTTTGAATTCAGTTCTTTGTTTTTGGTGCGCTGCTTCAACAACTATGCCAGTTACAGCGCAAAAGAAGAACGCAATAATAAATATACGAAGGTAACAAGAAAGAAATTTCAAATAATTACGTTATGAGTTTAGAGGACGTTAATACACAAGGGCAACGTGCTACTGAAACATCAGCATCTTTGCAACAATAATTCAGTTGAACGAAGTCTATTAATTTAAAAGAAGAAAATATGTGAAACAGGTTGCTAAATCAGAGAATT